>NW_020664582.1:3070647-3163049 GCF_002925995.2 Terrapene triunguis | reverse complement strand
GTGACTGTAAGTTAAAGATTGCCCTTAAACTTTAAATACAACCAATAACCATTTTGAGACTTAAATCAGGCTATTCCCCCACAAGATAAAAGCAGTCTGTTTTGATGGTGTGCCTTTTATAACAGTATTATAAATTTGTTATTGTAGCACCGTTCCTGTTGCTGAAAGGTTCTTCACTAGTTCGACATCCCTGACCCTAAAACATGTGGCCTGGTATCCCAGTGAGACATTAGAACCTCATGTAGTTCTGTTGACTTCAGATAATACTATAAGGTAAACTGATTTCTGTTTGCTCTTCTGAATGTTTTTTTTCTAGTACAAGAACTAGTTGTTTACTGTCTTTTGAGTAAGCATGCTTATTAGTGGAATTACAACCTAAAAATAGCATAGAAAGAAGTTCAGGATGGTAACTACTGATGTACTGACTCTGCATAAGCAGGGAGTCATCATGTATGAAGTTAATGACTTAATGAAAGTATTTATTGTTTGTTCTTCTAGGATTTACAGTCTGAAGGTGCCGCAGACACCTGTGAAGGTGATTGCTCTTTCAGATGCCGAGGAGGAGAGTTTAATGCTCAATAAAGGGTTTGTGCAGTTTTTAGATTTTGAAATGCTCTCAACAGGATAAACTTGCTGATGTACCAAATGTTTTTTTGTAGAGATGGAAAAGTACCTGGAGAGAAGATGGCGTAATATGTTGTGATAAATTCGCCAGTGGGGAATCTTATTTCCTTCTTTTCCATAGCTTGTTTTCCCTAGTCTTCCCAGCAAAGTAGCTGAACTTGTTTTTCCCCCGCCTCACCATTTTAGAGGGAGCAGGGGAGTAGCTGTCTGCAACAAAAGCAAAATATTTTAAAGTTAAGATTATGTCCTAAACAAAGGTTAAAAAGGGGCTTTTTGGAAGAGAATGTAAGAGGTGGAGCTTACTGTCCTATCTTGTCTCTGACCTAGCTGAAATGGAGACACCTGTTGGTCTCCAACAGCCAAGCCATGGCTTAATATATTGCACTGAAAATACCACTACATCCTCACCTCTCTGAGTGCTACGTATTTGGGCTGGCTGGCAGTTCAGTTTCAGAAACGGAGTAAGAAATCAGTAGGTTCAGTGGAGGTGGGGGGAAAGATGCAGTGTTCTCTTGAAACAGCCCATCAGTCAGAGTCCCTGGAGACTTTAGCACATGCATTTAACTGAAGAGAGGGCCAGTACTCATCTTTAGGTATCTATTGCAGAAAATACTGTTGGCTAAAGGACCGATCCATATTTGTAAAATCTTAATCACATTTATCTAACGTAGCAGTAAATGCCACTTGAAATGCAGCCAGTAACTGTGTGCAGATAGTCATCACTAACCGTAATTTTTGGCCTGTCTCTCTTCCTTCCCCAGGAGAGCGTACACAGCATCACTAGGAGAGACTGCAGTGGCATTTGATTTTGGGCCTCTGGTATCTGTTCCGAAGAACATAGCTGGGCAGCGAGGGAGAGAGGAAGTATTGGCATATCCACTATACATATTATATGAAAATGGGGAGACCTTTCTCACATATATTAGCCTCTTACAAAGGTAGGGACTTAAAGTACAATGACCAATTTTGTTTAAAATGTGATTCATGTAACACTTCTATTTCATTTCTGTGCAGATTGATCTATATTTTATATCAAGATTTGTGCCAGATTCAGGAGCAGATGCTGTATTGAATTCCATCATATTATATTGTAACCCAGGCTTATTCAGTGTTGGTTTTTGTGCCCCTCTAATGGTTGGACCACATAGAGCTTTCAGTCTCTAGTCTTTGAGCTAATAGACCTGGACCTTGAGCTCAGGCAGTAGAGGCTCATTGTTTTAGATCCAGAGGTCCTGGGTTCAGTCCCCACTGTTGATAACCCACTTGTGTGTCACAGTACTTAAAAGAGATACTCGGATCAAATTTGGATGGAAAACTAGGGTTTGGTTAAAAATCAGCTGTTCTAAAGGTACCATATTGACTCTTGGGGTTTTTGGCTCCTAGCGTGTGACAAGCAGGAGCTCCCATAGCTCAGAGTGAGGCTGTGCTTCAAAGAACCAAACCCCTTTTGAGATCTTAGGGACTTCCAGCCTGGGGCCTGGTCTACACTACGGGATTAATTCGGATTTAGCAGCGTTAATCCGAATTAACCCTTCACCCGTCCACACTACAGAGCCAGTTAATTCGAATTAAAGGGCCCTTTAAATCGATTTCTGTACTCCACCTCGACGAACGGAGTAGAGCCTAAATCGATTTTGTTAATTCGAATTAGGGTTAGTGTGGCCGCACACCACCGAATTACTGTGTTTAAGTTAATGGGGTAGTGTGGCCGCACACCACCGAATTAATGTGGTTAAAAACCGAATTAAGGTGCTTAGTGTGGCCGCGCACAATCGAATTTATACAACCTGTTTCCCAAATTCGAATTATCTAAATTCGGATTAATCCTGTAGTGTAGACATACCCTGGGTCTCATTAGGAAGGTGCTAGAATAGGATTCCAGTCAAATGATAGGTTGAGAGATGACAAATTAGGTTATATGAAAGAGATATGCACCTTTAAGACCTATAGAAAGGACACTGAAAAATTGCAATCTAGATTTAATTAGATATGCAAATTAAAATTAAAAAAATATTTCTGTTATATTTAGGTTACAAACACTGCAGCATGCATCCTCCTAGTGAGTGAGAAATAATGTGAAATTGGCGAGAAACTGCCTATAAACAAAAGTAAAGCTGCCTAGTCCTTTTCATAGCCCAACCTGAGAGCAATACAATAAGAAAACCAAAATACTGAAAAATAAATTCTTAGGTATTGACATTTGTTCATAGAAAATTAACTTGAGTGTCTCTTTAAGCACGTTGTACAGCCCTTCGTAAAGGGGTGTGGCACTGTTTATTGACTCCATTGTGTGATAAGTGTGTTAGTCCGAGACAATACAAGATTATTATTAAGATTCATTCCTTTGTGTGAGAGCACCATGCAGTGCATGTAGCCCAGGACCTTTAATTTTCATTAGGTTGGATTTCAGTTTGCCAGACTTGAGCAAGAAAAACTAGTAAACGTATGTGTTCCCCTAGCTGTTGTCCTTGGCTTTCATTCTTTCCCAGGGGATTACTGGAGACAATTTTGGAAACTTTGGGTCTTAGTCTTCCAGTAAGCACTTCCTCGTTTCTTCATTGCAGCACTGGAAAACTTGGCAAGCTGTTGGGCCCATTGCCCATGCACCCCACAGCTGAAGATAACTATGGCTATGATGCTTGTGCTGTTCTGTGCCTGCCCTGTGTTCCCAACATCTTGGTGATTGCCACCGAGTCAGGAATGCTTTATCACTGTGTGGTACTGGAGGGAGAAGAGGATGATGAGCAAACGGTAGGGTGGTGTTTCCTAGGTACTCTATTATGTCACTTGTTCCTGTGGGGTTCTCTTCTTTGTGTCCCACATCCTCATTTCCTGAATGGAAACATTCAAAAGAAATGTTCATGTTGGCCCCTTGCTAATCTGACCAACATTTAAGTTAAAATAGAATCATTAGGTATTATTTTAGCCAAATTGTTGGTCTGATTAGCACGGGCCCAACATGAACGTTTATTCTGAATATTCAGTTTAAATTAAACCAAACTATAGCTTGATGCTTATTTATTTTCTCAGAAATGTGGCACATTTCTTTTAAAAATATCTCCTTTAAAATTATTAACTCTGATGAGAAACTGACATCACTAGCTGCAGAGGCACTATAGGTGACACTAAAGAGAGAAGAGCATCATAAATTCACGGGGACTGGGCAGGGACCACCCTGCTTGATTTATGAAAAGAGCAGCTGCTCTGGAAAGCCTCTTCAGCATCTCCCTGCAGGCTGTAAGTAGTGACTGCTAGGGGCTGCCATTCAGGAAACAAGGATGTGTTTTATTTAAATGCTGGAAAGACCCTTCCCATGCTAAGTAACATTTTCTTCTTGCTATTATAATGGTATTTTTGCTAGAAAGATGTTTTACTGATGCATTCAAACACTTTTTACAGTCAGAAAAGTCTTGGGACCCAAGATCTGACTTCTTCCCTTCTCTCTATGTGTTTGAATGTGTTGAATTGGAACTTGCACTGAAACTGGCATCAGGAGAAGAGGAAGAGCCTTTAGAATCTGATTTCTCTTGCCCAATTAAACTGCACAGAGGTAAAGGTGAAATTAATCAATACTATTGCTGTTTTAATTCACTTTATTTCAAAATTTAATATATTAAGTAATGTAGACCTTATCGCTGTACTCAGAGCAGTGTTTTGAAAACAGTTCCTTGGAGTCTGTTGAAGCTACCTCATCTGTTAACAGGTTTCAGATAACATTTGTATTTTTTTTTCTTTTATTGCTAATTTTAAAAAGGACGTCTCATGCGAACACAATGATGCTGCTGAAATTGGTTTTTAAATGAATCTAAGCGTTCAGTACCTGCTGTCTCTGCACAGCACCAGGGGTAGGAGTTGCAGCTCTTTAGACTTAAAAAGAACATAAAGGCCATACTGGGTCAGACCAGTGACCCATCTAGCCCAGTATCCTGTTAGTAGCCAGTGTCAGATGCTTCAGAGGGAATGAACAGGACAATTTTGAGTGATCCATCCCCTGTTGTCCAGTCCCAGCTTCTGGCAGTTCGAGGTTTAGTGATACCTGCAGCATGGGATTGTGTCCCTGACCATCTTGGGTAATAACTACTGATGGACCAAAGATATCTTTGCACTTGTTATTGTTCTGATGGCTACCATTATAAAGGATAGGGTAAAGATTCTAATGTTTCCTTCCTCTTCAGTGCAGGTTGTGCTGAGTGTGAGTTTAAAGCTGCCTGCTACTAAATGTATAACTACAGGGTGCACATGCATTTCTGCAGACTTGCTGAATGCGTGCTGCTAAAGTGTGAGGACAAACTGCAAGGCTTATGTTATGTAGCTGAGATCTTGGAAATTGGGTGGGCATAAAGTATAGCCAGGCTTTATTTGTTTAATAAAGTTAGGAGTAAACTGGCACATGTTGCACTAAGATTCCATATGTTGTTTATAAAGGGTTAAGAAATGATAGTTGTAAAGTCCAATAGGTCAATAGTTGGCTTAAAATTACCTGTAACCTCTACTAAGCATATTTGTAACACGCTTATAACACCTATTATTTTATTAACCCTTTATGATTGGTTTATAAATGAAACTGTAATTACAAAAAAAAAAGCACCGATTCAGTTGGTTGGACTGAGTGCAGGAAAGGGACTGGGTAGCTCTTGCAGTGTAAGGATTAATGCAAAATAGATGAAGGGCCAAGCCGAGTAGAGTGCTGAACCTTCAGCACTCGCTGAATATAGACATGCAGGAATGATTTTGTGTTGTTTTTTGTCCTAATAATATATATATTGCTTAATTTTCAGATCCTAAATGTCCCTCTAGATATCACTGTATACATGAAGCTGGTGTGCACAGTGTTGGACTAACATGGATCCACAAACTTCACAAATTCCTTGGGTCAGGTGAGTAGTGAAATTGTCTTCTACATGAGGGGAAGTGTGTTCGTTTATCAGACTACTTCCTTCTGTGGAAGGTAATTGTTTATCAGCGACTGGTATCTGAGAATGGTCGTGGTATTATCCAGAATGTGTAGACCTCCCCTCCCCCCCTGTAAAGTGGTTTGGAATTTAAAGAATCTTGAACATAATGCATTTGAAACAGTCTCCTGTCTTTGTAGATGAAGAAGATAAGGACAGTTTACAAGAACTTGGAGCAGAACAGAAGTGCTTTGTGGAACACATTCTTTGTACAAAGCCATTGCCATGCAGGTAGGAACCGAATGTCCTCCATTTCCCTTGAGTGAAGAAATGTTCTGTTATGTGTATTAACAAGATTCCTTCTGAATAATGTGTTGGCTGAGCTGACAGAATCCAAATAATTACAAATGATTAAACTCTGAGCACCATGAGTTGGTATTTTAGGATTGAGTGTTTACCCCAAATGCATTCTAATAAAGAATTAAGCCTGAAATTCCCACTTTGGTAGTATCTGAACCCCACCCATCCAACCAACAAAAATTGAGAGATTATCACCAACATTAGCTGTCCTAGTGCAAGATTTAGGGGTTTAATGGAACACTAAAACACATACTGCTTTTAGACTCTCCCTCATAGTATATTTATGGAGTGTTAAAACTCAGACACAGCCAATAAAAATCACTAATTTCAAGCCAGCAAAGCATCCCTAATCTGGTGCAAGGTATTATCTGCTGGGTAAAGAGCCAGTTATGCTCTATGATGTCATGTATTTGGATATGTTCACAAGCTGGTTTTATTTCATAGTCAGGGGAAGGCTAATATCTTATATAATTTGCATGAGAAAATGGTGATTACTTACAAGATGGTTATCTGAGAGAGTGCGAGTATGCTTTAGCTGTAAAAGTATTTTGTGCACCTTATTTAAGAAAGATGTCCTAAGTCAGTGAAACTTTGGCCTCCAAGTTGATTGATGTAGATGGATACAACTTTCTGGATATATTCTTACTGCACTGACAAAAGGTGTTTTGAATTATAATCTATTTATTTCCCCAGGCAGCCTGCTCCAATTAGAGGATTTTGGATAGTCTCTGACATCTTAGGGCCCACAATGATCTGCATCACCAGCACCTATGAATGTATCACGAGGCCTCTTCTGTATGTAGTTTTCTTACTTAATTGATTTAAAATTCGTGCTTTTCCCTTGTCTTTAGCTCTATTCAGTTAGTGCTTCAGTGTCTCAAGACTTGTTTTCTGTTCCGCCCGTTTAACTCGGACTTCTGCTCTTCTTTTTCATATTTATCATTTTTTATTTCTTTTCAAATAGAACAAATAGAACAAAGTACAGGTGTTCTAATATACAAAGTAAGGAAGGAGGGTTAGGATAGAGGGAAAGGAGGGGAAGTAACATGTCTGCATTAATCATAGACCTCTAAAATCAGCCCAAATTGCTTTTCATTTTTCAGGCATTCCCCTTCTGTGGAATGCCAGTTGTTTGTTAGCTGTGAGGTCAGCCTTATCAGTGAACCAGGTATCAATGTTGGAGGGGGTGGGGTGGGGGGGGAATCCACTTTTCCATTTTTTTGCAGGATTAATTTTTTTAGAGACCAAAGCTGCACATTGGAACCATGCCCCCTTGTTACCAGGTAACCTGCAGGTGACTGCAGTGCTTGTAAATAGACTTGAGCTTGACAGCTTATTTCTTTTTAAATAACTCTTATGCTAAGAAAATGCCAGCTCATCCAGGAAACGGTCCAATCGACCACATTTTATGGGGCATTTTGAGGAATAATGTAATAAACCTAGAACACCTTCAATGCTTAGGACACCATAGAATCAGTCTTTGTGTTGGCCCAAGAAGCATTAGCAAAGGATTCTTGAAATACTGCTATAATTCTTTTTTTATGGTACTTTCCACCTGGTGATTTCAAAGTGCTTTACAAACATTAGGGCCAGCAACATTCTGGAACTAAATATATTTGAGGCAGTATACACAATTGTCAGACTGCGTTTAGGGGCTTAATCTTTCCACTGGGTTTGTGAAGTCTACAGGTTGTGTGTGCATGAAGAAGAGAATAGAAGTCCTTAGAAAATCACTATCAAGGTGTGGGGATTTTGGTATTGTTTCTTTAAACATAAGGGGAAAATAAAATGGCTCAAGCTAAATAATTCTGAGAGAACGTTGGGGTTTTTTTTGGCTTGGTAGTTTGGTATTTGAACAAGATCTGGATACAAACTAATTTTCTTCTTCAAAAAGAGCAGCTAGTTCCATGACTTTCTCATTTACATTTTTCTAAAGTGTTTTTCACTGGGCTATCCAAGTACTGTATAGCAATCAAAGATAATCCTGGCTGGGACTTGAATGGCAATCTGGCAGCTTGCTGTCTCTGGCCCTGTGTAGATACAAGTAGCATTTTAGGTTTTCACTCTGCCATGTTTGACTTCACTTGGAATTGCCATAGAGTTGAAACAATTCCATGAATGTTCTTGTCAGTCCCTTTGGATCTAGTGCTCTGCTACTGCGTGTTGCACAGGCCTTGGTTCATAGCAGTTCTGTTAATACCACAGTAGATGGAAACTTTTCCCTAATGTGTCTCAAACTGATGTCATTTAAGGATTTTTAAATTCCATTGATATTGTAAAGAAAGCAAAGTTCTGTGTCATTAGGTATGACTTAGATGTGTGTTTTGTTTTGGCAGAACGACAGTCCATCCAGCATCCCCTCCACTCCTGTGTACGAGAGAGGACACTGAAATTACAGTCTCACCTCTTCGTATCCTAGCTAAATCACAGCATTCATTTGAGAAGCACATCCGAAGCATCCTGCAGCGCAGCTCTGCTAACCCATTGCTTTTGAAGTATGAGATTTTTCTATATGGGACTTGAAAGGAGGGAGGAGACGACGTTATAGAAGGAATGTGCACCCTAGAACCTTTTATCTGTGTCTTGGGACATTGCAATGGGGGGAGGGTTGGCATAGACTTAGTGTCTCCCACCCCAAACAGATTTCTAAGAGGACTTCCCTGGTTAGCAGAGAATTTACCTTTTTAAAAAACACTTGTTAGTGGGATTGCATGTACACAAATAGCTTGTTCTGTGTGTTTTAAGGTCGGCTGACAAAGATGCAGCTCCTCCCCCAGAGGAATGTCTTCAGCTCCTAAGCAGAGCCACACAAGTGTTCAGGGAAGAATATATCCTGAAACAGGATCTGGCAAAAGAGGAGATCCAGCAAAGGTAACATGGTTTTATAAACATGTGGCATATTTAAGCTTGTCCTTTGTTTTTAATAACACCAGGATATGCCCAGATGAGAGATGCCACCACATATAGTCATTAAAAGTAATGTTGCAGTTCACTCTAGATCCCCATCAAATATAGTATTAAGGACCTAACAGGATGGTCAGACAGCTGGGCATCTGGAAGAGCACCTGCAAATAATCATAATGTAATGTAGAGAAATCTATTTCTGATCCTCAATCGTGTTGATCTGAGACTAGTGATATTCCAGAAATGATAGATTCAAGTTACAGGACAGGAGTACTACACAAATGTCAGCATAATGCTTGTACTTTTACAGAAGATGATAGGTGCAAGGAAATATTGAAAGGAAGCATGGGGGGGCCCTGCTCTAAATACTTGAAACCTACTAGCCAAACATTTCCTTTTGGATGTAGTTGTACAGAATCAACCTGCCTCAATGCCTGGGGATCTACAGAGACCTTTACCATGGTAACAGCTTTGCCACAAGTACTAAAAATGAGAAATTACAATGAATAACTCTTCCCTGTCCCTTTGAACTCTCGTCCTCTTTGGAGACATCCCTTCTCTTCTGACCTACTTTCAACTCTCCAGGGTGTCCAAGTTTTGTTGGCTTTTTTGTTCTACATGTCTCTGGAGACTATTAATCATTACATTGCCTTGTGAATGGACTGGCCTCTGACTCAACTATCATTTTAGAGTGAAATTGCTGAGGGCACAGAAAAATAAACAACTGGAAGATCTTAAGTACTGTCAAGTGGAAAGGTGAGTTGGACCTGTTTAATTGGCTCTGTCAGTTTTTAGCTAAATCATGGAATGTTAATTGCTTTCATGTGTATAGGAATTAAATGGTTCAGAAAAGTCTTAACCAATTAGCTGGTTAGGTTTTCAGTGGGACTAACTACATTTAGACGACTGCACTGTTGTAGAGAACCCATAGAAGTTAGACTGGGTCACAGGTTTAACATCCAGCCCAGCTCTTCAAAGCTTCACTAGCCCCTTTTCAAACAAGTACGTTACATGTTTTTTTCCATAATTCTGAAGTAATTTTGAACGTTTCTCACTTGTATAAAGGAACAGTCTGCGGGAAATGGCTGAGCGCTTGGCTGAGAAGTATGAGGAAGCTAAAGAAAAACAAGAAGATATTATGAATAGGTGAGTACAGAGATTGACCCCTGTTTCCTCATCAGTGCTGGATGCTACTGAGGTTCAGAACAGTGTATGGGGGGAGGGAGAAGAGTCAGTTTGACTTTTCCACAGTACCTGCAAAGTCAATGTAACCAGAAGATGCCAAATGTATTTGGATGTGTATTGTGGGTTTCAGATCCAGTAATGAACCTTTTAGTGTTACGGCCACACCTTTTACTCGTGAAGTTTAGCAATGTTAATGATTCCAGTGGGCACAGAAGAAGCCTCCAGCCAGCAGAGAATAATTGACTTGTAGAAAGATTACATCCTTCTAGCAGGAAGGAGAAACTGGACATTAAGTATCTAAGATATGCTTTAGCTAATGGAAAACACAGGGACACCCCAAAAGAATTCTTCACAGTAAGGAGGGCCAGCAGTTACAAATAGTAAACAGCCTAGTACATAAATGGTGGTGTACCGAAGTTTTAAAGTTACCTTTCACTCTTTTTTTGTGTATAAAGGATGAAGAAAGTGCTTCGCAGTTTTCACTCTCAGCTTCCAGTTTTGTCAGATAGCGAGAGAGACATGAAGAAAGAATTACAGACAGTACATGATCAACTGCAGCACTTAGGAAATGCTATCAAACAGGTGAGCATGGACTGGCACTGAAACTTGAAGATATGGAGTGGAAAACATGGCAGGAAGGAAGCATGTTTTCTGCAGTTATGGGCAAATTGACACTTCATCTGCTGCTGCTCAATTCCTGTTCTCTGTCATATGCAATGAAACAGTGAACTCTTGAATGTTTCATAAGGTTTCTAATGAGTCCGTTATTCATGCTACCTCTAGGTGAAAATGAAAAAGGATTATCAGCAGAGAAAGATGGAAAAGGGGATCAGTCCACGAAAACCTACCATAACCCTCAGTGCCTACCAGAGCAAGTGCATCCAGACAGTTCTGAAAGAAGAGTAAGTTAACTTTTTTCCAAGCTGGGCTCTTTGTGCTTTGGGTTGATTTTGTGAGTGTATTCAACTCCCAGTCATTGAAAGATGTCTATCACAAGTTTAAACTCCAAACAGTGCCATTAGGGTACACACACTAAAGTAGCTCCCAGCTTTGAAGATAAACCCTTATTACCAATAGCTGGTAACTTATGTTATCTTATTCTGTAGCTAGCTGTAGAAACCTTGAAGATTTGACCAGAAGTAGATGGGTCTGAGCTTACTTTAGAGAGCACTATTTATTTAAAAAGACTGGAGCATGTGGGAAGAGGGTCTAAGAATTGTGCATGCCAGCCTGAGAGTTCACTTGGTCAGCTGCTTCCCCCTTTCCCTGAAAACTTCTATCCTGCTGGGAGCCTTAGTTACACTAGGTCACTTTGTCAATACAGCAGTCTCAGGGTATGATTGCAGCTTGTGTAGACATACCTGAAGAGCGAAATTGTGACAGCTTGGGCTCTACAAGCCTTCCTGGACCCTGGGTACTTACTCAGGTGGCTGCCTGCGCCAAAGCCTATGCAGTTGCGGCTTCGCTGTGCTGGCACCTGAGGTAGCTTTAATCGAGCTAGCTCAGGTTTGTCTGCAGGAGCTGCAGGCACAGTCTAAGCTGTATATCTAAAGACTTGGTAATGGACAAATTCATGAATGTGAAGTCATCATTGAGTAGTGAAACTTGCAAAGTCTTTATTGAACAAACTATATGAAAATAAACAACCTGCTGGAGTGAGAAGCAGTAGCTGGCTGACAGTGAAACCAACCCCTCAGAGCAGCACTGTGCAACAGGAATACAGGTGACAGGTGAAGCCCAAAACATACTGAAGCTTCCCTACAGTGCTGTCTTGTGTTCCTATTGAAGTAAAGCAGGGAGGTACTTTCCATCACGTTGCATTTTTATTGGAGCATTGCTGCTGTGGCATCTGAACATACTATGTCAACTCTGGAAAACTTGTTTTCTTAAACTCCTCCCTAGGCAATTTCAGTATTTACTTGTAGTTAACACAGTGGAGCCCATGCACCTAAGATTTAGTGAGCTGGATTGTATTCCATCTTGTACAGCAACTCTACTGGAAAATTTTAGGATTGTCACCATGGGTCTAAAACAGAGATGTATGAGATAAGTGGTATGGCTGGCCTCAGAGTTAACCAACAGGTTTTATGAGATGCGAGCCAGCCAAATTGTTCGAGAATTACCTTCAGCATGAGCTTTTTAAAGCACTTTAATACCACCTCCCTCTTTCAGTGGAGAATGGTTTTTAGTTTCAGGAGCAGTAGCTTCCAACCAAGGCAAGACCTGTCACATCCACCCCCTCAGAATTACAGCATTGTACAATTCAATTCATGTCTACTTTCTTGCAGGGGAGAACACATAAGGGAAATGGTGACACAGATCAATGACATCAGAAGCCATGTGAACTTCTAACATGCCAATGACTAAGTCCCCACAATAGCAAGGCTGAAATGCTTTTGACATTGCAGCAAGGAATATTTTAAGGGGGAGAACAGACAACCCACATCTATTTATCAGTAACAACTGTTTGTGCTACATAATATGCTTTTTATTTCATATTTTGTAAAGACTCAGTATTGAATAAAACACTTTTGATAAGAAAAGATCCCTTTACAAGCTCCGTTTGTCTCCTTAAGGGGAAGGGAACTAAATGTTTTAAGCTTACAGCTATCCACTGTGTAAAACTAAGTATTAAATCAGTCTAGAAAAAAGGCAAGATTTAGGAAGGGGATTTTTACTTCAGCAAAGAAAACTCTAGGATTCATCCTCTACTGCCCCCTCTGGCAGAAAGCAGATTAGAAAAACTAGAAAAGCACACACACTTCAGCAGCTTTTGTTTAATTTGGACCACTTTCTTCATAAGGACACACCTTCAATACAGTTAACAAATGGTTACATTTGAATTCTGTAGACAGCAGAATTTTACATCCACAATTGCACAGGACACCAATGGCTTGGTTCACTGAAATGCAGTATTCACTTCCAAACACTCAGTTTGCCTTTATCAAAAGAGAATTTAGAGGCCACTTGTATTTTTACTTTAGGACGATTTCAAGGGACTGAGTATGGATGCTTGACTTCTTCCCTGCTTCTGCTAAAAGTGACACGGTCAAGCTAAGTTTTAAGAAGTAGTACTGCACTGCTTGACAATGGCACATGCAGAAGTGCCAAAATAAAGCTGTTAAGGAAAGGAGGGATACTAGACATGCTGCAAAAAGAACATTCTAGTTAAAGATTAAGACTACACAAGTGTTGGGAATACTTTGTGAAACTCACTGAATATTTTTCATTTTACAGTCTACACTGAATAGTCCATTTTCTAAATTACAGTTTTTTGCTGTATAGTAGGTAACATGTTACAGCTAGTGCATGTTAACTAGAACTGTAAAACTAACCACCCTCACATCAAATTGATCCCTGGAGCTTGTATGATAGAGGGATAATTTTCCTGCTACAGTCTTATGGATACATGCCAAAATTAAGATGCTTTATTTCCACTTAAGGGAATTCAATCCTGCTTTGTTTGTACTCTGTATTCAATCACCACATTTGGCAGACAGCTCTCCAGAGGGCACCTGAGTTTTCTGTGTGTGACTTTTCCTGAAGAAATCTTAGTTCCTTTTGAAATCGTGCCTTACTTTCCTCACACCTTTGGGCTCTTCTGGCCAACTCAGCTCTAGGGCTTATGTTTGACAATCTAGTTCTCTAAGCTTAGTTGTTGGCGGCACTGCAGTCAACCACTTCATCTTCACCAATCTGCCTAGGGCCATATTTTCAACAAAAGCTAGAAGCCTTTTATTTTTGGACTCGCTCTATCCTGCACATCTGGTGAGAGGCAGGGTGTGCAGCAAGGGGCCCTGGGAGCTCAGATTAGCAGCTGAAGGGCTCATGCCCATACAACACTCTACCTTTAAACATTGGTACCTAATAGTTGAAAGCTGAATTGAATAAAAGAAGATTAAGGTAGGGAAAGGGAACATGGAGTAGCAAAGTGAGACTGGAGAATACTACATCAATATTCATAGCTGTCTGTGAATATTAAAAAGATTGGGAAACTTCCACAAAAAACTGAAGTGAGGTTGCTGCACTGAATCACTCAATACACTCTGTAAAAGCAAAAGATATAATCATTTAGTTCCCCTTCTCAACTACATTCCTTCCAGAGCCTGTGTACCCCTACTCTCATCCTAATTATACATGCAGCCACCTATCCAGGCTATAAAAATTTAATACAACATGCATACACATGCACGTTTCCATTCTGTAATTTCTATATTAGTTACTAGCAAGTTTACAAATGCTCACTAACAGCTCACTCACTCACTTTTCCTGAAGACTGCAGCAAGACATCACAGCCAGCATCTGCAACCAAACACCACAGCTACGTGAAATGCAGTACATGGAAGCCATACCAATGAAAGGAATAAACTGAGCAGAGTTGAGGCTGACCTGTGGTGGTAGAAGGGAGGCTGAGAAGAGGAAGTGACTCAGTGCAGAAAAGATGTTGAATGATTATTTCCTTGCTTTCTTCCAGTTTGGGATATATAGCCTAGCAACCTGACCTCAAAGTTAATTATTTTTGGGCCAGGCTACTAGGTTGTTTCCTCAAATAGGTGCTACAAAGAATTTAATGTTAGATTTATTCCAGTTCTCATAAAAGAGCTGTCTTCCTTAAAGCACTGCTACCAGGTTTAAGTACCAGCAGAACATAAGCACCATAAGGTGGGTGAGGTAATATCTTTTTGTGGAAACAAGCTCTCACCAACAAACAGACATTGGGTCAATGAAAGATCAACACTAGAGGCCTGTAGGGGCAGTGTGCTGGGAGGGCTGCTGAGCCCGGAGCCCTGCTTAGGGGGCGGAGCTTGGCTGATTAGGGGGCCTATAAAAGGGGCCTCCCAGCCAAGCAGCGGCACAGCTGCGAGGAGCGGCACCAGGAGCCGGCGAACAGGGCTGCTAACAGGGGAGTTTAAGTGGGAGTTTGCAGGGGGAGCTGGAAGGGGAGGCCAGTGGCTGCAGTGGTCAGTGTGCTCTGTGTCCCCAGAAGCAGCAGCCATGAGCCAAGCAGCAGGGGACACAATGCAGCTGATTGCATGTGGCAGGTGTGGTATGTACAGGGTCCTCACTGAGGAGCCTGACCAAAGGTATGTTTGCATGAAATGCCGCCTAATAGACCTGCTAGAGGAAAAGATTAGAGGGCTCCAGATGCAGGTAGATACTCTGGTAGAGTTTAGAAGGGGATTCGAGCAGCTAATGGAGCAGAAGCTGGGTGTGGCAGAAGGGGAATGCTCAGGGGTGCAGGAGGAAGCACAGGCTATGGTCTGTGAGGGGGGAAGGTCAGGGGCACAGCAAGATCAGTGGAAGCATGTGACTGTGAGGAGCAGGCCAAGGAAAAGGAGGGCTAGTGAGGGGGAAATAGAACTCAGGAACAGGTTTGAGTGTTTGGATAACGAGGAGGGGAGGCAGCAGGTGGTAACCGATGGTGGGAGGCAGAGGAAGAAGAGAAGAGCGGCTAGTCCGATAGAGAGAGGGCAGGAGTTGATGGAGACGGCACCAATACCGGGCCCCAGTAGGATACAGGATGGCACTAGGGGAACTATAAGAGAAAATAGAGAGACACAAGAGGTACGACTACAGGGAACAGGGGATAGATTTGTACAGAGTACTGTCAGCAGGCAAAGGCAGGTTTCTGTGATTGGAGACTCCTTGCTGAGGAGGTTGGACAGGCCTGTGACCAGAGCGGACCCTGAAAACAGAAGGGTGTGCTGTCTGCCGGGCGCTAAGATAAGGGATGTGGACCTGCAGTTGAAAAGGATCCTAAAAGGAGCAGGTAACAACCCTTTGATCATCCTTCACGTAGGAACAAACGACACAGCTAGGTTCTCGCTAGAGAGAATTAAGGGAGATTATGCCAGGCTGGGGAAGACGCTTAAGGAAGTGGAGGCTCAGATTATCTTCAGTGGGATTCTGCCTGTTCCTAGAGAAGGACAGCAAAGGGCTGACGGAATTGGGAGGATAAATAGCTGGCTAAGGGAGTGGTGCTATAAGGAGGGCTTTGGGATGTATGGCCACTGGGAGGCTTTCGGGGACAGACAGCTGTTCTCGCGGGATGGACTTCACCTGAGTAGGGAGGGAAATAGACTTCTGGGAGGGAGGCTGGCTCATCTCATCAAAAGGGCTTTAAACTAGGAACTCAGGGGAGACGGTTGGGAGATGTTCAGTTAATCTCCACGCCAGAGTCCAACACTGAAAAGAAGAGGGAGGAGATAAGCACAGACATAGCTAGGGGTAGGGAATTGGACATAAGAAAGAGGGGGCAAATGGACAGCATGGGGTCCGTTCCATATTGCATGACTAATGGGAGAAAGGATAGACAGCGTACGGTAAGATGTTTATACACCAATGCGAGAAGCCTAGGTAACAAAATGGAGGAATTGGAGCTCCTGGTCCAAGAAATGAAACCTGATATCGTGGGAATAACCAAAACGTGGTGGAACGGTAGTCATGACTGGAGTACAGGTATGGAAGGGTATGTGCTGTTTAGGAATGACCAGAAAAAAGGTAAAGGTGGGGGAGTGGCGTTATATGTCAATAATGAGCTAAAATGTAAAGAAATAATAAGTGATGGAATGGATAAGACGGAGTCTGTATGGGCAATAATTACACTGCATAAAAGAACTACTAGAGCCTCCCCCCAGATAGTGCTTGGGGTGTGCTATAGACCGCCAGGATCTAGCCTGGAGGCGGACAGAGAACTACTTAATGTTTTTAGGGAAGTAAAAACTGATCAGAACTGTGTCATCATGGGGGACTTTAACTTCCCAGATATAGATTGGGTAACAAATGCTAGTAACAATAATAGGGCTCAGATGTTCTTAGACATGATAGCAGATGAATTCCTTCATCAAGTAGTAACTGAACCGACGAGGGGGGATGCCATTTTAGATTTAGTGCTGGTGAGTAGTGAGGACCTCGTTGAAGAAATGGTTGTAGGGGACAACCTTGGCTCGAGTGACCATGAGCTAATTCGGTTTAAACTAAATGGAAGGATTAACAGAAATGATACTGTAACTAAGGTGTACAATTTCAAAAAGGCCAACTTTAATAAATTAAGGCAACTACTTAGGGAAGTGGATTGGGCTAACATACTTAGGGATCTAAAGGCAGATGACGCCTGGGATTATTTCAAGCTGAAGTTGCATGAGATGTCTGAGGCCTGTATCCTGAGAAAGGGAAAACGATTAGTGGGCAGGAGATTTAGACCTAGCTGGATGAGCGGGAGTCTCAAAGGGGCGATTAAGAAAAAACAGAAAGCGTACAGAGAATGGAAGAAGGGAGGGATCAGCAAGGAAACCTACCTTAGTGAGTTTAGAGCATGTAGGGATGCGGTGAGAAAGGCCAAAAGCCGTGTAGAGTTGGACCTTGCGAGGGGAATTAAATCCAACGGTAAGAGGTTTTATAGCCATATAAATAGGAAGAAAACAAAGAAAGAGGAAGTGGGACCGCTGAAGAATGTGGATGGAGTGGAAATTAAGAATAATCTAGGCATGGCACAATATCTAAATGAATATTTTGCTTCGGTCTTTAATAAGGCTAATGAAGGGTTTAGGAATAGAGGGAGTAGGACAGAGGGGAATAGAGGAGGGGGGATAGACATTACAGTATCAGAGGTGGAGGCCAAACTTGACCAGCTAAACGGGACTAAATCGGGCGGACCGGATGATCTTCATCCTAGAATATTGAAGGAACTGGCGCGAGAAATTGCGAGCCCCTTGGCGACAATTTTTAATGAATCTGTAAACTCGGGGGTGGTACCGTTGGACTGGAGAATAGCTAATGTGGTTCCTATTTTCAAGAAGGGGAAAAAAAGTGACCCGGGTAACTACAGGCCTGTTAGTTTAACTTCTGTAGTATGTAAGGTCTTGGAAAAAATTTTGAAGGAGAAAGTAGTTAAGGACCTTGAGGTGAATGGCAATTGGGACAAATTACAACATGGGTTTACGAAAGGCAGGTCGTGCCAAACCAACCTGATCTCCTTCTTTGAGAAAGTAACAGACCTTCTAGATAAAGGAAATGCGGTGGATCTAATATACCTCGATTTTAGTAAAGCGTTTGATACGGTTCCGCATGAGGAATTATTGGTTAAATTGGATAAGATGGGGATCGATAGGAAAATCCAGAGGTGGATAAGGAACTGGTTAAAGGGGAGACTGCAGCGGGTAGTACTGAAAGGGGAACTGTCAGATTGGAGGGAGGTCACCAGTGGGGTTCCTCAAGGTTCGGTTCTGGGTCCGATTTTATTTAATCTATTCGTTACTGACCTCGGAACCAAATGTAGGAGTGGGCTGATTGATAAAGTTTGCGGATGACACAAAGTTGGGAGGCATTGCCAACTCTGAGAAGGATCGGGATATTCTGCAGGGAGACTTGGATGACCTTGTAAATTGGAGTATTAGTAATAGGATGAGATTTAATAGTGAGAAGCGTAAGGTGATGCATTTAGGGATGACTAATAAGAATTTCAGTTATAAGCTAGGGACGCATAGGTTAGAAGTGACTGAGGAGGAGAAGGACCTCGGAGTCCTGGTTGATCGCAGGATGACTATGAGTCGGCAATGCGACGTGGCTGTGAAAAAAGCTAATGCGATCTTGGGATGCATAAGGCGAGGTATTTCTAGTAGGGACAGGGAGGTGCTGCTTCCGTTATACAAGGCGCTGGTGAGACCTCGCTTGGAGTACTGTGTGCAGTTCTGGTCTCCTCTGTTTAAAAGGGATGAACTGAAACTGGAACGGGTACAGAGAAGGGCCACTAGGATGATCCGAGGAACGGAAAACCTTTCCTATGAAAGGAGACTAGAGGAGCTTGATTTGTTTAGCCTAACCAAAAGAAGGCTGAGGGGGGATATGATTGCTCTCTTTAAATATATCAAAGGGATAAATACCAGGGAGGGAGAGGAATTATTTCAGCTCAGTGCTAATGTGGACACGAGAACGAATGGATATAAACTGGCCGTGGGGAAATTTAGGCTTGAAATTAGACGAAGGTTTCTAACCGTCAGAGGGGTGAAATTTTGGAACGGCCTTCCGAGGGAAACGGTGGGGGCGAAAGACCTCTCTGGCTTCAAGATTAGGCTAGATAAGTTTATGGAGGGAATGGTTTGATGGGATTACGGGATTCTAATCAATTAGGCAATAACGGCCATCGCTGGTAAAATGAGGGTCTGGCTAGAGAATCTTGCCTGTATGCTCGGGGTTCTGCTGATCGCCATATTTGGGGTCGGGAAGGAATTTTCCACCAGGGTTGATTGGCAGTGGCCCTGGAGGTTTTTCGCCTTCCTCCGCAGCATAGGGCAGGGGTCGCAAGCTGGAAAATCCTCTGCGACTTGAAGTCTTTGGATCACGATCTGGAGACTTCAACAGCAGAGTTAAGGGAAAGTGGGTGGGTCAGCTTTTGTGGCCTGCATCATGCGGGGGGTCAGACTAGATGACCATATTGGTCCCTTCTGACCTTAAAGTCTATGAGTCTATGAACACCTCACCCACCTTGTCTATCTAATATCTTGGGACCCACACAACAACAACACTGCATTGTAGAATGTTAGCTAATTTCAGAGCCTAAGGGGATATATAGGCTGAAAACAGTTGCTTTTCCTGTGACTCCTGCTGCCAAACACAGGACCAAATTTTCAAGTGTGTACATACAATATAGTGCATGTGCCCACTTAAGAGTTGTGGATGCTCAATGTTAATATTCAGAAAGTATATTCCTACTAACCTTTCCATTAGTAAAGGCTGAAATACTGATCAAATGACAACTTCCATTCCTCTCAAAGGCCAGAGCTAGTTCAGTTATCACAAGGGCCAGTTCAAATATTCAGAATTTGCAACACTTAGTATAGTACAGTGGCAGATAAGCCATCATCATCATCTGATAACCTGTATGGAATTCTAATATTTTTTTAAAAAGTCATGTTATAATACTGTTTTATATGACAAGAAACCCAAACCTAGCACCTGTAGAATATCACAGTCTTGTTGCATAGTGTTACCTTAATGTCTAGTTAAGGGTCAGAGTAGGATTTGAGTTATTTCCTTTGTTTTAAGCAATATCTGGACACCATATTTGAGATGCATTGCACTTGAATGAAACCTGCAGCATAATGCTTTTGTGCTATGTGAAGCAGGTTGCATGTACTATTAACCCAACCTATATTGGCATTGGTGTGAGACTTTGAATTTTTCCTTAATTCAGAATCATCTTCCTTTTTCAACTACTGGGTAAAAGCTAGTTGACACAGAATGACATTCACCCCAGCAGAGATGATGTGCAAATGCCCTATATGTTGCTTAAATGGTGCACAGAGTTTTGTTAACAGTCTTAACACAAATATGGGACTAGCAACACCTCAGTTCTAAAATTGAGAGTCTCAGTTATGCTTCCATTTTTTAAATTAAACCTGTGAAGAAGCGGTTCTAAATAGTGCATTTCTTTAACCCCAGAATTTTAATCTGAAGTCCATTCTTTACTGATCAATTCATTTTTTTGGATTAACTTGTATCAGCTCCTGAGATGCACAGCTCACTCATATCCATCACATTTCAACAGCATTCAGATTTTGTTCAACAAAAACTAAAAAGCACTGAGTTAGGAAATAAGATCAATATCCAGTGTCCTGCTAATAAATTCATATTTTAATATAAAATATTCATACAGCACACTACACCTCAGGCTGTCTGCTAGCTGAATACTGTTACTGACTATTCAAAACAGAAAAACTTCAATCACTTTGCTCTTCAATGTGTTTTGAGGGACGATATGATTTCCAGCAGCTACTTTGATTACGGTATTTAGGGGGAAGTGTTCCAGATATCTATATTAGGTTAAGAAGTTGGCCAAAAGGAAAAAATATTTTTCAGAACGTAAAGGACTGTTTCCACTTACCGTGGAAAAACAACACTGCACCCATTAGTGTTCCCATTAGAAAATGCTCTTCTACACTGCAAGGCTCCCTGGTGCTCTCTTCCTGCCCTGTGCAAAACCTTCTCCCCTCTAGAAACAAACTCAGTCATTGCTCCCCTCTGTCATCGTCTGCTCTTTCAGTTAGAGTTAAATAATAATTAATGTTGCTATAAAGATGAGTTAAAAACCCCAAAGGCAGCCTTGGAGCCCTGCCCATCAGGGTGTCATGTTTCAGGAAGCTGATTAATGTCTGTCAGTTTTGTGTCGTTCAGGATTGCACGGATTCTCTCCAAGGAATCTGCCTGCCGGATCCGTTCCAACTGCACCTACAAAAAGCAATGAATACAATGAGCTGGTAAAATGTGTGTAATACTTCTCAAACCAGAAGATATGGTATTAGCGTGGATGCGATCTGTTCTGACATGCTACGTCAGCATATCCACACTGCGCACTTCTGCGCATGAAACAGTGGGCCCGCTCGGTGGTCTGCAAAGGTCTAATTCAGTTAACAGTAACTGATCTGTTTGCTATCTCTGAAAAGCCCATGCAACTTAACTTGTAAGCCTCTAGTTAGTGACGGCATGAGTTGATGCGAACCCCTACAGAGAATCTGAAATTGTTTCCTCTCCCATTGATGCAATGGTTTTAGAGTTCTTCCCTTAGGATATTCAGTATTACCCAGTAGTGCTTTCTTATGCCACGCATGCCTAATGAGAGGGTTCAAGTATGTTCATTCAGGATCAAGGGGGAAAAGCGTGTACAGTTACTTTACCGTTCAACTGTTTCCTTATATGAAACTATTTCTTCACTGAGCCAATTCACATACCTCCACCCCCAATTAAATATTAAATCTTAACGATGCAAGTGTAATACTTCGAATGATTGGTAAAGATGGACATCAAAACATGGGAAAGGAGATCTCCTCTACACTGAATTTACAAAATTACTCCAAACATCAGCATGTCATATATTTGATACACATCTTGATGCAATCATTCACAAAATGTCTGATAATTAAAGTGTTTAAACAAGGTAAATATTTTTTGGGAAAAACTGAGTAGTGGCAGTAGGGATCTAATCTTGTTTAAATCCCATCAACCCACAGGAAAATAAAATACAGATAGATAGCCTATTTAGGTGTAGGAAATCAAAGAAGAGAACTCTGCTAAGAGCTAGACATGTGGAAAAGGCAAGTTATCCCAATACACTCTCCTTGGAGTGTATCTGTGTTGCACAAATCTAAGAACAGGGTATTTTAGGTTTAAAAAGTCACTACTTTAGCACTTTTGTAACTAGGTGATTCATTGCTGTCACATATCAAGCACAGTAACCTGGTGGTTATCAATGTACCACTCAGTGACATACTGGCAAGGAGGAGTAGAGAGAAAAGTCAAATTCAAAAGGTGATGTGAAAGATGGTGTGACCCTTCCATGAGTGTGTGTAATAAGTGTCTGATTTTGTGCAACTTCACACAGAGGTCTGATGACGTAAGTTAAACTGCTGGGGGAGCTACTTTAAAAACATCCATGTTTGCACACACGCAGGCTGCTTGCTCTTCCTGATACACCTTTGTCTTCTAGCCCCGTGTGTATTAGGAGAAGCAACCAGCAGAAGTGTGCGCCCAAAGATGGATATTTTTAAAGTAGCTTCCCCCTCTCGCTCCCCAGCATTTTATCCTACACCTCTAAGCAGCCTGGTGTGAAAGTTAGACTAACTCAGGCCTGGTATACACTTAAAACTTAGGGTGACATAGCTAAGGTGTTCAGGAGTGTGAAAAATCCATACCCCCAAGCGCCACCGCTATACCGACCTAACCCCCAGTGTACATGCAGCTACGTCCATGGAAGAATGTGTCCACTCACCTAGCTACTGTTGCTTGGGGAGGAGGAGTTCCTACAGCAATGGAAAAACCCCTTCTGCTGCTGTACTCTGAGTCTATGCTATGATGTTATGCCAGTTTAGCTATGGCACCACAGCTATGCTGCAATAGTGCCCATGGTGTAGATTTGGCTTCAGACACTTTAACTCCAGCTTGCTAACGTGCAACTTAAACCACCTTAACACATCTGAGTTTGACTGTTTTTCAAAAGAGTGTGTATGTGTATGTATATGTATCTCCTTACTATATGTTCCATTCTATGCATCTGAAGAACTGGGCTGTAGCCCACGAAAGCTTATGCTCAAATAAATGTGATAGTCTCTAAGGTGCCACAAGTACTCCTGTTCTTTTTTCAAAGGAGTGGTTTTTGTAAAGGGAAATCATGCCGCACCAATCTACTAGAATTCTTTGAGGGGGTCAACAAGCATGCGGACAAGGGGGAATCCAATGGATAGAGTGTATTCAGAAAGCCTTTGACAAGGTCCCTCACCAAAGGCTCTTAAGCAAAGTAAGCTGTCATGGGATAAGAGGAAAGGTCCTTTCATGGATTGGTAACTGGTTAAACAATAGGAAAAAAAGGGTAGGAATAAATGGGCTGGGCCCAGTCCTATTCAACATATTCATAAATGATCTGGGGAAAGGGGTAAACAGTGAGGTGAGAAAATTTGCAGATGATACAAAACTACTCAAGATAGTTAAGTCTCAGGCAGACTGCGAAGAACTACAAAAGGATCTCACAAAACTGGGTGACTGGGCAACAAAATGGCAGATGAAATTCAGTGTTGATAATGCAAAGTAATGCACATTGGAAAACATAATCCCAACTATACATATAAAATGATGGGGTCTAAATTAGCTGTTACCACTCAAGAAAGAGATCTTGGAGTCATTCTGGATAGTTCTCTGAAAACATCCACTCAATGTGCAATCAAAAAAGCAGACAGAACTTTGGGAACTATTAAAGGGATAGATAATAAGACAGAAAATATCATATTGCCTCTATATAAATCCATGGTACGCCCACATCTTGAATACTGCGTGCAGATGTGGTGGCCACATCTCAAAAAAGATAGGTTGCAATAGGAAAATGTTCAGAAAAGGGCAACAAAAATGATTAGGGGTATGGAACAGCTGCCGTATGAGGAGAGATTAAGAAGACTAGGACTTTTCAGCTTGTAAAAAAGGTGACTAAGGGGGGCTATGACAGAGGTCTATAAAATCACGACTAGGGTGGAGAAAGTAAATAAGGAAGTGTTATTTATTCCTTGTAACACTAGGGGTCATCAAATGACATTAATAGGCAGCAGGTTTAAAACAAACAAAAGGAAATATTTTTTCTACACAATGCACAGTCAACCTGTGGAACTCCTTGACAGAGGATGTTGTGAAGGCCAAGACTATAACAGGATTCAAAAAAGAGCTAGATAAGTTCATGGAGGACAGGTCCATCAATGGCTATTAGCCAGGATGGGCAGGGATGGTGTCCCTAGCCTCTGTTTGCCAGAAGCTGGGAATGGGTGACAGGGGATGGATCATTGGATGATCACCTGTTCTGTTCATTCCCTCTGGGGCACCTGGCATTGGCCACTGTCAGAAGACAGGATACTGGGCTAGATGGGCCTTTGGTCTAATCCAGTATGGCCATTCTTATGTAGAGTGAAAATAGGGAAGTTAATTTATGGCAGCAGCTCTAGGCCTTCTAATTGAGTGTAAAGCAAGCAAGCGGATAACTAACCCCTATTATTTATTAATTAAATCAATAAATGTGTTCATTCATTGAATAAGGTTTCTTCTGGTCTTTAGACTAGGCCTTGTGATCCCAAGCTAGTGTAACTAATGAGCTATTAAATAATTAAGTTGTTATACTTATGTAAATACATAAGGACATCTATCAGACCCCTGCCTTGACCATTTTTAATATTTAATATGTTTTCTACATATCAAATTACTCCCTGGAATTTGGATTCAGGGCTACCTGGTATCAAGAGGTCTTAGCATTAGGATCATGGTTCTTAGCATCAGGAACTTCAGGCAACTAGTGGCTAGTTGATTTAGATATACAATAACCAGCCACAGACATAGCTTGTTTTCTCCAGAGCTAGTACTGAACTCATCAGTCCACAGAAAAAAGACGTGCATCCAGACCCCCCAGGGGCAAGGAGAGGAAAGGAAATAACTCTTGCCAGCTACCAAGGAGAAACTAAAATCCTCATACATTATACAGCAGGGCTTGTATTACACACAGCACATAAAACACTGGCTAGTTATTCTACCAATCGTTCTGTATGTCTGAGAGTGGGCATGCTCATTCCTACAGCAGAGGCTAATAGCTGTGGGACTGGAGTGACATGACAAAGACTGTCCAGCCACAGGAAACACAGGCAGAAGCCTGTGACAAACATAACCTTACAAACAAAGCTGGAATCAGGAAAACAGTGGCAAGTGACATAGTAACAGTAACTACCTTTTACCATAGCTCTTTGGAGCCACATGAATATTTTGAGACAAGAACTGTGTACATTTTCACTATGGAAACTGAGCCAATGTATTTTCAAAGCAGTACGTGGATTTGTAAGAGAACAACAGCGAGTAAAAAGCAGTTTTACAGAGAATGTTAGCTTAATTGTCTCATATTTGTACTGCCTAGTACTACAGAAACAAGTAGGAGAAAGAGTTAACAACCCATTCTGCCCATCCATGGGGACCACCTCCAGCAAGCAACATGCTGAAATCTTTTATTGGGCGCGCAAAGATTCTTGATTTTGTTTACTAGCTAAACTAGGAAACGTGAATTACAATTTATAAGTTTTATTTCTAAGCGACTCTTTACTGAACAGTTGGTACAAGAAGTTAAAGGATACAGGACTGAACCTTAGTATACCCCTGATGAGAGATCTGGCTGGATGGATAAGAAACTGCAATGCAAAATGAACCACATTCCATTGCATGAAAGATTACCCAAAAATCCATAAGTATTAAAATCTCTTTCTTCTGCTGACTTGTGATCTCTTGAGCCCAACTATAGCTTCTTCCTTTTAGGATCAAACACATGACTCAGCGATAGGGATAAAAAACTATCACGTGCTATAGCTTAAAGAGCAGCAAATACACAGCCCAGGAGTGATTAGTGCAAATTCCTGACATCGCACTTGAATCACTAAATTATACGCCGAGGGAACATCATGAGGTGGTCTCTGCAACGTTAGAGAATCATGGAGCTATTATTTGTGTGGTTCTGTACAACTTCATTTAATGCACTAACTCCCTACTGGCTGCTGGGAGGGAGTTGGGGGACAGGCAGTCAGATCCAGGCTAAATAAGAGCCCAGCGAGGTGCTAAAACAAGTTGGATTCCTGGCTTAGACTAATAATTCTTTACTGCTCACAATACTATCAGTTGGTTTGTGGTCCCAGTTTTTATGTCGCACCGCACCCCAACTACCGAGGTGACAGAATACACCTGGGCATGAACAAACGTAATACTTGGGACAGACTGATTGCACATCTCTTACCTGGAGGGTTTGAGAAAGCTTTACAAAGTCTCTCTGCACTTGCTCACTGACATCTAATTCAGTCTGCAGTCGCTGCGCTTTGTCCTTTTCTTCAAACATCAACTGCTCAAGGTTAGTCTGGAAAGAGACAAGTTATTGATGTTGTGCTTAAACTCTGTACAGAAGGGGCACGGATGGACTTCTGATTAAGTATGGGTCTGGGAATCAGGTGATCTGGGTATATTCCAGTCTTTCTGCCTGAAGTTGGACCAGCCATTTACCCTCTCCATGCCTCAGTTTCCCTATCTGGGGAAAAAAGGTTTAATACCCAGTTTCCAAGAGTATGGGGATGGTGACGATTAATTCATTAATGTAGGAAAAAGCCCTTCCCTAGCACCTTATTTCCACAGGTCTCCAAGTAAAACTGCAAGTTTCTGACAATGAAATCAGACAGTAAATGGAGGATCATGATTCTCTCAGAGGTAAATTACTATATTTTCTGTCTGGGTTTTGATCAAGGTGGTATAAAAATCAGACCAGAATTAATTCATTCCTCTGCCAGTGCAGTAGTGTTCCCCACAGTAACCACTGAAATGTCAAATATTCAGAATCTCAGGGGACCCAAACTGGTTAATCCAGTTTTAAAATGACTCGGAATGGAGCTTTCAACAACTTCCCTAGGGAGACTTGCACAGTCAGGGCATCTCCTGAGATCCACTCTTCCCCTTTCTGTTTCATCCTTACTCTTAGCAATACCCATTTTGACCAGCAGTGTGAGCTTTCAGAACACTATGCTTGAAAAAACACAAGTGTCTGTACAAATTCAAAACTTACTTTCATACAGAGCCACCAACATAACAGTTACCTTCGCAGTGGTCTCCTTCTTTAGCTGTTCTTCAAGAGTGTTTTTCATTTCCTGAAGACTCTCCAGCTGCTGCTGTTTTTCCTGCAAGGTGCACTCCAACTGTGAAATCAGAGAAAATCAATTACTTGAAACCCTCTAAAATTTTCTTTTTTCACAGATGCCTGGCATTCAAAACAGTACATAGAAAGATCAGTGTAACTGCCTTTGTAGAGAAACCCCAAGGTAAACATGCCATCACCCCTTTCTTTCCCGAAACTGAAGGAAATGCCTATAGCGAATAACATTTAACTTATTAAGATTAGTATAGAAAGTATATACAATTTTAAGCATTAGGAGAGCCTCTGTTAAGATTGCAAAAAACTTGCACTGTTTCCCATGTTATAATTCTGTCCTTCAGAGTTCCAAACGTCTACTTATTTGTTCCTTTTAAATGATAGTGCTGCTCCTCAACATCCACAAGCATACAAGTTCTCAACTTGCAACAATCTGGCAATGTACACCTTGGTCAGAAAACTCTCCTACACAGAATAAGCACTCCTTCCTTTTTATGGAAGGAAGTAAATTCTCTATTATTTCACAGCTACAGTGACATGAAGGCCACAACGTGGTAAGTATCAGAGGGGTAGCCGTGTTAGTCTGGAGCTGTAAAAAGCGACAAAGTCCTGTGGCACCTTATAGACTAACAGACGTATTGGAGCATAAGCTTTCGTGGGTGAATACCCACTTCGTCAGACGCATGTAGTGGAAATCATTCCGAACTATCCTGCTTGTATCTCCCTAGACACGAGTGACTTGTCAGATAGCGTCCTCATTCAGAGTCATTTTACAAAATACATATTTTGGTTAGTAACAACTAAGCAGAGCCAGCAAGGAAAGTTAGTTTATTTTCTCTGACATGAGAGGGGTTGATATTGACACAGAGATTCTAGAACAAGAATGAATCACCTTGTTGGGATTCTCCTTCCTGCCCATTTTATCAGGTTAAATTTTCTACATTTACGTTTGCAAAATTCTTAAATGATCTTCAAACTGAACTCTTACCTGTTCCTTTTCCACTTTTATTCTTTCCAATTCAGCTTTTAGGCTAGAAATAGAAGCTGCAAAACAGAGGAAAAACAAACTTTTCACTTCATCAAGGCACTAGCTTCTCCAGATTTTACACCTCACTTTCATCAACCCATTTAAAAAAAAAAAAAAATCTAAATGTATCATGGTAAATGTATCTGAAGATCTTTTTACTATATGGAATGGTTTACCTCCAGCCAGAGTTCTCTGCAAGGCTCATGTGTAATCCAACAGATCCCAGCAAGGCTATGTTCTGAAGATTTCTCTTCATTCATTCTGGGAGTTACCATTTCCCCCCTTATAACTCTCATCTCTCAATAGCTTATGATCATGGCAATCTTCCTCTGGTAGGTAAATGATCTCCTTTAAGGCAGCTGCCAACATAGCCCTATGGTCACCGGGTGGCATTAACAGAGGCAGGGGCAATCGCCTTCTCCTCAGCCCAACCTATTTTATCCATGTTCTTGTGCCACACCCATCACTACTGTGTCTGGAACACATACAAGTGTTCGGGGAGTGACACCCCCTCCCTGGTTAAACTTTGGTCTCCCAGAGCATGCAGCGCTGTTATTAAGGCACCATTAATATTATCAAGTTAACTTATTGTGAACTTGCAAAAATGTGTGCTTTTTCTGAAGACTTAGAGCTTTGTTTTGTAACGCTGGTCTGCTATGCTGTCTCTTGTACACACTTTATTTAAATGTCCTGACTAGAGCCTTGAAATAAGTAAACATGTTAATAATTCAGAGTCCTGGATAGAACTGTAAGTGTGAGTTACATTGACTGTGACAATGGGTCAAGAGAGGAACTTAAATATGTACCGGATGTAACACAGTCAGTGCAGGTTACATGCATCTCTAATGGGCATCAAGCACAGTTCATTATTTTTAACCATGTTCGCACCAGGAGAAGGATTTCTGAGATTAAGAACAAATGCTAAATTTTAGATGATAGAAGAAAGAAATCATGACCCCGCAAGAGTTATGGATTAAGGAGGAAAACTGAATTGCAACATTACCAAAAAAATAAAAACACAAAGTCATGCCCACTTGAAGAACACTTAGAAAAAGGCAACCTGCCCTAAAAACAGGACCAAGTGTCTCCTCTTTCTCCCACCTTCTGCCAACCCAAGGAGCCCAAGTTACTTCCTGCTCTCCTGGAGTAACACATACCACTTCCCATCTGGTTACTCGGGTGCCTATTGTCTTAGTTGAATTTTAGGATGGTACAGAACTGTCCTTTGATCCCCTTTACTTTTTAAACATTTGAGGAGAAAGAAACCATTTCATTTTTATGTGCTATGCCTTAGGGAAGCTTTTAACCTCCTCTCTAACAGCAGGGAAGGCAAGGCTGGCAAAACTAATCTCACTCTAAACAAAAATGCTGTGTTGCACCCTTTTCCCTGTACCTACATTTCGACTTACACCAAAAAGGCTCCAGCAAGGGCACCTGCATGAACACACTTTGGATGCTATATCAAAATAAACAATTACTTCTCTCTTTCTGTGTTTTGGGTTTATTTCTGTAAGTTACCGGCACCATAATCACATTTTTAAAATGCACTTATTCACTTAAACATAACTGTTTTATTCTTTTCATCATCATCATCTCCTCATTTTTACTCATCTAGCTGCAAGATTCTGCTTCCCCTCTAGCAGAGGGCTGATGCTCTGTTTTCTGAGGGTTAAGTAAAAGAGGCTAGGTTTCAGCAATAATGAGATAGAACAAGCATCTCCCACTAAAAACAACCCCCTGCTAGTAGTATTCCCTATCAAATAAAACCTCACGGTGAACTATTCCAATACATCTCTCATGTCTTCCTTAGAGTCACATTTACAGATATCACAATGGTTCCTTCTGACATTATAGTCTGACCTCCTGCATAAACACAGGCCAAGGAATTGTTACTGATATCTGTGTCAAAGTCAACAAAACAAAGATATCAATCTAAAAAACGGCACAAAATTAGACAGCAAACAGTAATCTCACCCTTAAAACTTGGTAACAATTCCACTTCCCATTTTATCTCCTTTTTTTCATTTACACTTCCGCTTTTAATATTAAGTTACATGCTACATTAGAAGGCATATTTGGCCATATTTCACCACAGAAACGGTGTCTTCTTGTGAATTTAGGATTATATTCAGATGCACAATTTGTCAAATGCAGTCTGTCTGTCACAACTATTATAAATAAAAACTATTTTTTAGGGCTGTCAAGCGAGTAAAAAAATTAATTGCAATTAATCGCACTGTTAAACTATAATAGAATACCATTTATTTAAATGTTTTTGTATGTTTTCTACATTTTCAAATAGATTGATTTCAATTACAACACAGAATACAAAGTGTACAGTGCTCACATTATATTTATTTTTGATTACAAATATTTGTACTGTAAAAAACAAAAATAGTATTTTTCAATTCATCTCATACAAGTACTGTAATACAATCTCTTTATCATGAAAGTTGAACTTACAAATGTAGAATTATGTACAAAAAATAACTGCATTCAAAAATAAAACAATGTAAAACTTTAGAGCCTATAAGTCCACTCAGTCCTACTTCTTGCTAAGCCAGTCACTCAGACAAACACGTTTGTTTACATTTGCAGGAGATAATGCTGCCTGCTTCTTGTTTACAACGTCACCTGAAAGTGAGAACAGGCATTCGCATGGCACTGTTGTAGCCGGCATCACAAGATATTTACGTGCCAGATGCGTTAAAGATTCATATGTCCCTTCATGCTTCAACCACCATTCCAGGGGATATGCGTCCATGCTGATGATGGGTTCTGCTCGATAATGACTCAAAGCAGTGCAGACCAACACATATTCACTTTCATCATCTGAGTCAGATGCCACCAGCAAAAGGTTGATTTTCTTTTTTGGTGGTTCGGGTTCTGTAGTTTCTGCATTGGAGTGTTGCTCTTTTAAGACTTCTGAAAGCATGCTCCACACCTCGTCCCTCTCAGATTTTCGAAAGCACTTCAGATTCTTAAACCTTGGGTCAAGTGCTGTAGCCATCTATAGAAATTTCACATTGGTACCTTCTTTGCGTTTTGTCAAATTTGCAGTGAAAATGTTCTTAAAATGAGGAACATGTGCTGGGTCATCATCTGAGACTGCTACAACATGAAATACATGACAGAATGCGGGTAAAACAGAGCAGGAGACATACTATTCTCCCCCAAGGAGTTTAGTCAAAATTTAATTACTGTATTTTCTTTTTTTAAAATGAGCATCATCAGCATGGAAGCATGTCCTCTGGAATGGTGGCTAAAGCATGAAAGGGCATACAAATATTTAGCATATGTGCCATGTAAATACCTTCAATGCTGGCTACAAAAGTGCCATGCAAATGCCTGTTCTCAATTTCAGGTGACATTGTAAATAAGCCAGCAGCTTTATCTCCCGTAAATGTAAACAAATTTGTTTGTCTTAGCGATTGGCTGAATAAGAAGTAGGACTGAGTGGACTTGTAGGCTCTAAAGTTTTACATTGTTTTGTTTTTGAGTGTAGTTATGTAAGAAACAAACAAAATCTACATTTGTAAGTTGCACTTTCACGATAAAGAGATTGCACTATGGTACTCGTATGAGGTGAACTGAAAAATACTGTTTCTTTTGTTTATCATTTTTACAGTGCAAATATTTGTAATAAAAATAATATAAAGTGAGCACTGTACACTTTGTATTCTGTGTTGTAACTGAAATTGATATATTTGAAAATGTAGAAAAACATCCAAAAATATTTAATAAATTTCAATTGGTATTCTATTGTTTAATAGTGCAATTAAAACAGCGATGAATCGCAATTAATTTTTAAAAATGTGATTAATTTTTTTGAGTTAATCGTATGAGTTAATTGCGATTAATCGACTGCCCTACTATTTTTGTGCATTTTCCAAAAGCATGTCAAACGGGACACTGGACTGAATTCTTCTGATGATAATGTGGATACATCTGACTTAAGTTACCCCAGAACAAGTCCTCAAGAATCTGTTTTCCAACACAGGTTTCTCTTTCTAGATTATTTTGCCCCTTCGCACCTATTTCTTCTTTGCAATTTTCTATTTCCAGCTGTAGAGTTTCTTCTAAATTTTCCTTTAGACACTGTTCAGCTTGAATCTGTTCTTTTAAGAATAAAATTTCTGCCTTCAGTTTTTCTTCAAGGTGATCTGCTGCAGTCCGTACACTAATGATGTCCTCACGATATTTTAATACCAGCTCACGGAGTTCCTGAATTGAAGATTAGCAAGACATTTCAGTTACAACATTTTCACACACATAGAAAGCAATGTACACTGATACCAGTCACTGATAGAGAGTCAAATTACCAGTGTTTTTTTGCTCTGTCTCAGCATCTCAGGCCCCGTCCCCAAAAAGGTTTTAAAGAAGTACAACAAAATTTGCCTGATAAATTAATATCTTGCAAAAATCTCTCTCTCTTAACACACATTAATTCTCTTCATGCACCAATCCACTATTTATCTGCTATGCTTGAGTGTAAGGGAGTGGACATGTAGGGCTGCTGAGATTTACTATAGCTCAGTACAAAGGATTATGCCAGTTCTTAACCTTCACTGCTCAACATAACTAATCTGTGCACCCCTCTGCCACCCCACACAATGCCTTGCAGAGTCAAGACCTTAAATTTAGAATCCGGTTGTTTCTGCAGTTTTACCAGACCAGTACGTAACTTCTTCCACTTAGTTCTACTGTTACATTTTGTTCATTTAAATATTCTAATCAATCATTTCAAAATTTTACCTCCAGGGATTCTGGCAGACTGAAATCTTCAGCTTGCTGTAAAGACACATGCAAGCTATGCTTTCCCTGAAGGCTTTCATTATCTTTTTGTAGTCTCACCAACTCTTCTGAGACCTGCTCCCTTGACTGCATCAGGACAGCCTCCAAAATAAGGAGAAAATGCAAAATTATAGTCATGCTAGGGTCTAGTCACAGCCAATTTGTCACAGTGCTTCCAAAGCTAGTGGAACCCAGGGCAATTTATATTCTCTGTGAAGGAGGATGGCAGTATGGATCAACTCCCTCGGTTAGCCTTGGTTATTCCAGTACTAGTAAAAAGTAAAACCACAACACCCACAAAGATTTGACACTTACCCAATTGCCTACATAAAAGATACATTTAATTTAGTTTAACAGCTTAACTGCAGTCAGTCATAAGTAAAAGAGCAGGCCATACATACAGCCCCATTATGTATCTTCCAATTTTTTGGTAGCCAATGGACAAGGTGGTGTGTGTGGCACACATGCGTTGTGTTTAATTTTTTTTCTGTCTACCTAATTAATTATATAAATAACCGAGACCAAGTTCCGTCTTTGAATATGTTGTGTCGCTATGAGCCACATGATGGAAATTGTTATTTTATTTGCTTTTTTTAAAAATAGGAAGTTATATATTAGAAGAACAATCAAGTTGCAAAGCCAAGCACTCAAAAGGTAGGAAATGTTAGAATTTCGGTTGCTTGTGCAACCTCAATGTATATGCACAAGTGGGACAAATTATGATACCATCTAGTTACATGATAATATACAGTGTTTTTCTTACAGGACCCCTGTCTCATTCATTGCTCTGGAGATAAATCAGGGTTGTTAGCAAAGGAGACTCATCTGGAAGACCTCTGCTTCATTTGCTGAGGAAGCTAGGCAGGATTGAGGCAGGGGACTGCATGAAGAGAAAGGATGGTCTCATGGTTAAGGCAGCTGAATGATGCCCTGTGGAATTGGGTTCTATCCCTGCTTCTGTCACAGACTTCCTATGTGATGCCACACACATCTCTCATGCCGAAGTTTTCACAGGTGGGCACGAACGTGTTCTTCAATTTCTTGGTGCCTGACTTGAGACCCTAGAGTCTGATTTGCACAAGTGATGAGCACTCACAGCTGCAACTGTGATGTCACGGCAGCTTGCTCGAACATATAAAGTGTCATATAATGCTATGCTCTGAAGGAAAAAAAACGGGCCTTAGGCATCTCCAAACAATCTCCACTGAAAGTTAGTGGAATTTTTGGATCTTAATCTCTGTGTCACAGTTTCCCATCTGTAAAATTGGGCTAATACCCCTTCATCAGGAGTGTTGTGAAAATAAATTCTTTAATGTCGGTGAAGCACTCGGATCCTATAAGTGATTAGCGTCATAGAAAAGCCCAGGAGGAAATTATTATTTTTACCTTCAGAGCAGGGAGTGAATAGTGTGCAGTAAATAAGGCTGGGTACCACACACCACAACAAAGAGTGCACAAAATATTAAACAGCTGCTTATTAAATGAGCACCATCCATTCTGTGCATTGAAGGAAGCTGGGGTCCTGTGGAAAAAGTAGTATGAGATCATGTAATTAGAGACTATCGTAATGAGTACACATAAGGGGGCCAAATTAAGGTTGCACATGCAACCTGAATTCTGGCATTTCCTAACTTCTGAGTGCTTGACTTTGCAACTTCAATTTTTTTTAAACATATATGTACACACACAAAAAGGTATGAGACACAGGTAAGGTGGCTATATTTAAAGACCAAACTTGGTCTCTTTCTGGAAAAGAAGCTTCACCATGCTGCTGCAGGGTTGTGGGTCTTTCCTCCTTACAAGTGCTGAGAGCAACAGGGAGCAAGATCCATTCATCAGCCAAAAGGCAAGTAGGAGGAGGCGGCCCCTGGCTCCACCACATCAGAAACCTAAATTCCTGGGCTTTCCTGTGCCGGGGAGAATGAGAGACCAGAGACTCCTGAGCCAGAACTTCTCCCAGAAGAGCTTCAACCACAGCAGCTTTTTGCAATGGTGGTGAAGACAAGTGTCAGTGGGGGGATGATCTGCGCAAGTATGGAAGAGACCTTGGTGAGAGAAGTGTGCAGACCGTGACATTACAAACTGCTTCAGGTTCAGCACTACAGGATTCATAAATATCCTTATGTTAAATGCATGGTTGACAGGGTTAGACAGCAAGATAAACAAACACACCCATTAATTTTCATTTACGTGTTTAAAAATAGTGTATCCGCAATATTGAGCATACAATATTATTGAAAAGGTATTTAAAAGTGAAGTTTCTTTACCATTTGCTCCTGAACACTTCTCTTTGCTTGGGAAAATGCCTGCTGTAATTCACTGAGTAAGGTCTCAGACTCCTGAGATCTAACAATAAGTGAAGATATCTTCCAAAAACCAAAAACAAAGAAAGATCTAGTTACGTGTCTGAAACAGATTAAGCAGGTTTTGAGAGAGTATTGAATATCCATCCATTCCCACTTTTCAACCCTCACATGTACTTCAGATATTACAGCTTTCTATTCATTCAGACCAGGTTTTGTTTTATTGGCTCATGCATCACACGCTCATTATTTGAAAGAGATACTCTAACTCATACAGACAGAATTAAGATGTGTTTTTTTACAAATAGTATATTAATTCTACTGAAAACTAACATTGAAATAGTAGTTAATTCTGATCATACCCAAATGTAGATACTTCAGAGCCAATTAAGGCAGAAAAAAACAGATCTATTTTTCCAGGTTAGAAAGATAATGCTTTCTTTAAAAAAAAAAAAAAAAAAAAAAATGTTTTCAGTGGAAATGCAGTACTTTTTGAAATATAAAATAAGAGATTCAGAATTCTGACTATAAAATAAAATCTTATTCCATGGCTTGTAAAGAAAAAATGCTCATTATTTAGGTTTGATATTCCCTTAAACATAGAGTGAACTGTACTGAAAGCCAGAGTACAAACTATCTAAATTTAATTCCATGCCCAGACGACTTTGTCCACTGGTTGTCGTTTTATTAGTAGGATAAAACATAAAAAAAAAAATCTGATTGATTCCAGGGAAATAGCACCCAAAATTATGCACACTTTGTTTCTCCATTATTGTACCACAGAAATCAACAGGTCTGCGGCCCTGAGTTTACAGTACTGTACATTACAGGCACAGAAAAAAGTTTAAAAAGTCTATAAATACCAGCCTTATTGACCATTTTACTACTATTACTATTTGTATTGTGATAGCACCTAAGAATCCATCAGAGACCAAGTCCCGATTGTGCTAGGGGCTGTACAAATAGAGCAAAAATAATGAATGGGGAGTTTCAGACTGAAAACTTCCCAATTCAGGTTCTCATGGTAAGAATCAGAAGAGACAGGTGTGTATTCTGATCAACTATAGTCATTCCCTGCCCAAACAGATAAGCATTAAATGGGTGTCTCCTTCTCAATTGCATTAGCTACCTGTCAAGTGCTGATAAGGTTAAATGGTATGATGGGCTAGATTCACAAAAGGACTTATGCTCCTAAAACCCAGACTCAGGCCCCACTGGGATTCACAAAACTCTTGCTCAGCTGCCTCTGAGCCTTGTAGGTGCTTAAACTCACTGAGCACCTCCATTTTTGCAGTAAAAGTTCCTCAGCGCCTATGTTTCTGTCTCTGAGCCGTCTGGACACCAAAGCCCAGTGCGATGCACAAACTAGGGGACGATAGGTGTTCCTCTGCCCAACTCACTTGTGGGGCCCGATAGAGTAAGCACGCTCAGAACTTGCCTACTGGATCAAGCCCCACAGATAAGCTTACACTAAATTTCCAAGAGGTGGGAAAAATCTCCCTCATAGCTTTTAGCCTGGTGGTTAGGGTACTCACATGGGTACTCCTCTGTGCAAAAACGGCATAGGCACCTAATGCTAAGAGAGGGTTTGCAGCTGAGAATCCCAAACAGAGGGAGGCACCCCCCTCTACCTTGAACTTAGGTGCTTCTCTCCAAGAGAGGGGTGGGGCTTAGCAGACATCCCTTGGCTTGGCATCTCCCATTGGCTAGCTTAGGTGAGGAGCTATCTAGCATGCTGGCTTTTGTGAATCCCATTCTGAGGTGTCCATCTCCCCCCATTCATTACGCAGGGAGCTCAGGCGCTGAACTCAGGCTTTGTGAATCACACTGACTTTCTAGGCGCCTATAAGTTAGATGTGGCAACGCCCAGTGTCACCACGCCTAAGTTTCTCTGTGAATCTAGCTGGAAGTGTATATCCACAAAAGAGATTTAGAAAAGGCTAGGTGCACAGAACCTTACATTCTTATTTTTTGGATCTTCTACAATGACTCCCTACTCTTAAGAGACTTAAATGCTACTCATTGGGTCAAGGATCTCATCTAAAATAAATTTTTGCAAGCGACCAATGCTAGGTCACCTGCACCCCACGGTGCTCCAGAGTCTAGAAAGTACTACTTATTAAAGGTACAAAGGGAATTCTAGGTATCTGCAAAAAAAGTGTGTGTGTGTATGTATATATATATATATATATACATACATACACACATACACATACACACACACATACACACACACACACCCCTTACGTCAAAGAAGCAGCCACATCCCTAGTGGAATGGCTTTCAAGCCCCCTCTTGAATAGAATATTTGATAAGCTTGTAACAGTTGCATCTTATTGATGTATTAAAAAGCCTTTGCTGAAAGAAGAAATCTATATTTTATGGTCCAAAATCTGATAACAAAACAAGTTCATTTTGCAAGTAAACTTAAAGTGACAGCTGACTTTTTGGCACCCAGTTTGTGAAATATAACCTGAATGTTGAATTAACATGGCTTTAGAAGGACTAACAAAATGCTTCAAGAACAAGGGGGGTGACGGAAAGAAGGCAGCGATAACTAAGTGAACTCACAGAAGTAACATTAAATCTAATATGGGCAACAGAGGAGATACAGATATATGCCAGATGCTTGTATAAGATCATCCTGACAAGGTATCAGTACTCTGTAGTAAAAGCAATCCTGGACATTTTCATTTGAGTAGCTCCTAGAGTAGGGAGTCTGCGCAGATCCTCACAATTAAGACGACTATTTGAAAATTAAGAACTGGAATACAAAAACATTCCTTTTGAAGAATCCACTTCTTTGCTACAGTGAAGCTTTTTTTTTTTTTTTTTACCTGAGTAGCAGAGTCTTCACTGCTTTGCTTCATGTAATCTTCCAGCTCCTGTTTATCTTTCATTGTTTTTTCCAGCTGGTCATTAGCCTGCCTCAGCATCACCTGCAGCTTTTTCACCTATATGGTTAGACCAAAAGATTGGAAGCAACCTTTCTTTAAAGGGCAAATCTGTTTCCCCAAAACATGAATGTAATGTAAAAACATTCTGAATTTAGAATTGAGAGTCACAAGAGTTCCTTTGCTGTTTTTCTGCAAAACAGCATGCCTTATTGATTAGATCCATAATGGAATATAGAAAGCTATATTCCAGTGGATCTCTACTACTCAGGATAAGAAAAAGATTCAGTCTTCAGAATCATTAAAGGGTGTCATTCAGACCCGGAATGAAGTCAGAGGGAAGGGTTGAAGGCTTAAAAATTCTTCAGTGCACAGGCAGGGGGGACTCATTATAGATGCTTTAGAATTATTTTATGCTGTTGGCACAAAAGTTACATATAATCTACTTTTGCCTTTGCTGCAGCAGTTCTCATGGTGTCAGTAAATACAATAGAATTTATAAAGTGAAAAGCACTTAAGGAATTATTCAGTTCAGCCCAAAAAATCATTACAAGGATATTTCATTCAGGATGACTGCATAATGCATTTTTACTTTTTGGTAGAACACAGGGTCTTTCATTGCATGATAGCGTAGTACTAAGTAATGTGGCATACTACTTGGCAAATATCTAAGTAGTATGCATATGCAAGCATGCATGATTTCATACACAAATTGCAGCAAATTGGATTACAGCACTAAATTGGCATGAGCTTCCCAGAATTCGAAGTAGCTTAACTAAAATCCCTGAAAATAAAGTAAATAAGATAAAATGGCAGATAGTTAATAGCTACATTCTTGGCCGTTTCTACAGCTAGCCCGGGAAAAAAACCCTTACCTGATCTCTTGTCTCGGCCTCCTGAATCTGGATTCCCTGTAACTGCTTCTCATAATTCGAACACATATCACAGCGTCTTCCCAGCTTGTTTCCTGCATTCTGCACCTGGAGGACACAAAGATATTACTTGCCATAAAGACTTTAAAAGGAATGTCTGAGTGATATATAGACTCACTCATGTTGTGCAATCATAGAATGTTGCTGCAGATAAGAGCTATGGGTGTGGAAAATTTCTGGAAGAGACAGGAGCAGAAGTCATGTAGCAGCAGGATTAAATTATTTTATGCCTAAAGAGCAATATAAACAGAAAGGACCCAAAGACAAGTGATCTAAATGGTTAGAGATGGAAAGACTTCGACATGGAGATCACAAAGACAGGGACTGTTAAGCTTAGAAACGAGACTAATAAGAGGGGATGTGAAAGAGATATAAAAGATAAAGAATGGTAGAGAATGAAATAGGAACACTGATTATCCCTGATGTTATGTAAGAGTAAGTCAATAAAAACAAGAGACAACTAAAAAAAACCACTTGCATAGTTAACCTGTGAAACACACTTCCACCAGGTAGCACTGAGGCCAAAAGCTTAGCAGGATTTAAAAAAATTAAATTTTTACATGGATAAGAATAATATCAATTTTTTTTTATTTTACAAAAATTGTAAGAAGTATAAACACTTATCTTTCTGGGCATAAGCCTGTGGTCAGGAAGAAACTTCCCCTATGAACAGATACCATAATTCCAAGTTTTTCATAAAAAATAATACAGGCAAGATTCCCAGCTGGTGTAAATTACCATAGCACCCTTGATGGAGTTACACCAATTTACGCCAGGTGAGGATCTGACCCCATGATTTTTAGGGCGCTTTCATAGCAAGACAACATCCTGACACTGAAGAAGTTCATGGGAGCTTTGCCATTGACTTCAGTGGGGCCAAGATTCCACATGTGGTCGTTGTAACTCTCAGCAAAACACTATCAGTCAAGGCTCCTTCATGTTTTTTAACAGGCTTGGCTCTATATATGTCCAGCAAGGTGAAGTATGGAGAATGTCCTATTTTCTGAATGGCTTAAAAAAAATTGCAAAATACATATTTTTTCCAAAAGAATACAACACTTTTGGCATTTTTCTTGTAAATTTGTGATTTCCTTCCCCCCCTCCAATAACTTTCCCCACTTTTTGCTATGACATCCAGCCAGCTTTAATTAGGGGGGTTTCTGTCACCTTCCTCTGCTGCACCTGTTACTGCTCAATGTCAGATAGAGGTCCATCTAGTTCAGTATCCTATGTTGCCATTTTTACATTTTAATGGTTTTATTAGGGATTCAGACTAGTGTTTTATCAAAGCAATAGCTACAAGTCAGTGCTGTGAATTGGAATCTCATATGTATTTCTCACTCTCCTCACCACCCACCCAGAGCTGTATTCATAGCTGCCTGAACTGTGGATTATATTCCTGCCTCCAGAATTAAGTGGAAACAGTATTTCTCTCAGAATTCCAAGAAAGGGCTGGAGTAAAATGTCATCCAAATGCCAAGGGAGCAAGAATATGTTCAGAAGGCTATAGAGGACTGGATTCATCCATGAAATCATTATAATGTAGGGTCTCCCTCTACACCACAAGGAAAGGATAATTGCTTTATTCATTCATCTCTTCACTCCTGGCAATCCTTCCTCCTGTGTTTGCTTCGGTCCTGCCTTTTCTTCTCCCCTTTTTGTACTTGCATTTTTACCTTCCTTTCTTCCACTTTATTCTCTCCCATTTCCTCCATTTTAGAGTTTCTTCTTAGCCCCCCCCCCCCCCCCTTCCTTTACATTTTAGTCTATGTGGAGCTGGTGGGCATAGCTGCTGAGCACAACTGCATTCCTTGACGGGAGAACGAGCCTGGGCTTTGAATTTGTCACCATATACAGTTATTAAAGGAACTGACAGATAGAACTCCCCAAAGTGGCACTTGCCTTGGTCAGCTCACAATGAAACTAACTAGAACTGTAATGTGTCAATTTCAATCTGCTGCATGGGGTCCAGGGAAATCTGTTCCTTACAGGGGCAAGTCCCTGAAAAATGTCTGAAGTTGATTATATTGTAGCCTAACTGGCTACAACCATTTTGGTCACTCATCTCTAAACTTTGTTTCCTGCATAACCCTTGGTGGATAAGTGGATCAGTGTTAGGCCCACCACTGTTTCCTGTTAGACTTCTTCATCCTGTCCTGCACCACATTTGGCTCTCCCCACTCCCACATCTCACAGGTGCTTTATATTTTCTTCTCTCCTTTTCATTACTCATCTTTTCTCTATATCTTTTCCCTTACTGCAAGGTCAAAACCACCTTTGAAGCAACAGTCAGATTCCTAAATCAGATCCCCTCTGCAGCCCTTCCTAGTGTAATACACTTCAGGGTTTCATGAAAAAGAAAGTTGACTCTGACTGTTCCTACTCAGGGGAGTCTCCATCTACATCAAGCACGCTTGATGCACAGGACTATCTTCAAATGGAAACTAACCGGGATCACATGAAGCTAGTCAATTTCCTTCTCCAGTTCCTTTGTAGCTGCTGGATTAAATACTACTGCTCCAGAGCAATTCAGAAGCACTGAACACAGAAGCTATACTGAGAAGGGAAGACAAAAGAGACTACTTACCTCCTTCTGAAGCAGATTCCATTCTGTCTCACTAACTAAGCGGTAACCACTAGGAGACACATAAGCACTCTCTACAACCTGTGTAACGCTGGAGAGAAGGGATGCAGTCTCCTCTTGCTCTGGTGTCATTGCTTTGATTGCTTTTTCCTGATCTTTGGTTAACATGAATCCACTTGGCATTTGCAGAGACCCAAGGGAGGCAGTATCAAAGTTCTCAGACACTGAATCTGCTCCAACTAGTGGTCCAAAATCAGATTCATCCAGATTCCCAGCAGATTTTGCTTTGTGGTTGTATCCTAAAGTTTTGGACTGTAAAGATCCCGATGTCCCCAGGCTGTCTGTAGACTGTGCTCTCCGAAGTCCATCTTTAAACAGATCATTGTCTGATTTATTGAAAGACTCACCAGAAGATAATAACAAGTCTGTGTCTAATGAATGGACTGATCCATGAGCACTATTTAAATGTATCTGAAATTGAAAAAAAGAGAAGGTAAGCCAAATTCCTGTCTTTGCACTGGAAGTAACAGCAAAACAAATCGAATACTGGGCGCCAAACATCTGACATGATAGCTACTGATTTAAATTAGCTTTGGTGAGAACATTTGTGACAGCTGAAATTAAGAGTGAAGAGTAAAGATTCAGAACCAAATGGTATACGTAGCTACAGAGTTTTCCCAACATTGTTCTGCTAACAGAGCTCCACTTCCCTAGGAAGTGCACCTCCCTGCCAGCTCACTTAGCAGTGAAAAACAAGCTACACAACGTAGTACCATATTGATTATTTACAAAATTCTGCTTATTAGTGAAAGCAAAATTCCACTGCCAGCTAGCATAAACATCTCCTTTTCTAGAGCAAAACTGGGCTTGATATCAACATCACTAACATTTAAAACAATTATTGTGAATGATTATGAACTGAAGTCAACTGTATAACAACAGGTGTATGTTTTTTCCCCCTTTGCTTGTCTTATACAAAATATCCCTTTGTCCTCCTTGCTCAATATTTTTGTGAGATTTTAATTAAAGAACATGCTTCTCTTCTTAAACTACTGCAACGTATATAAATATATGCATACATAAAGTAAACTGGAAAATTGAATAAGGGTGGAATTAAATGTGTGCATGCACTGAGGATTCTAACATCTCTACAAGCCATGTTAGCTTTATTCTCTGATCTACTCCTTAGAGTTGGGAGTCTGTGTATGTATTCTCTTAATCACAAAACCTAGAATTACAATGCTGTTTTCAAAAATATTTTCCAACATTTTGATGATTTCTGCTTTTAATTTAGAGATGTAAAGCAAATAGCATTTCATCATTCAGTCTAAATTCTTCTAGGTGTTCTTGGTGTCTGTTCCAGAAATGGCTCTTTCTAGGGTTGCCAAGTGGGCTGTCTAAATGGAGGAACTTGTTCCTTCTAACAGTCTGTAAAAGGCTGACTTTTGGTAGTATTCAGGGTTCAGTATAAAGTGTACCTATCTAAATTGGGTTTTTAGTCAGTAACCCTTAAGGCAAAGGTACATGTGTGCAGATACAGAGCAGTAATTTTTCAGAACCGTCCATGGAGTGACTCTCATTCTTTCCTATTTTGAGGAACTGAATAGAAGACACTGTGTAAATAAGTAGATCTAACCACTGTCATTTAATTCAAATTCTGATTAAAAAAAATCTGTATCTGAACAGAATTTGTAACATGCAAGCTTTAGCTCTAATGCAAATCTGAAATGAAGTTATTGATGGAAACTCAACAGCTTCTTAAATAAAATGGGCATGGTAGGCACTACTATTATGGAACAAAATATGCCATAGCATGAATTATGTTGTAGAGACTCAAGTCCATGTGTTAGGCTTGAAGTATTCTGCTCATGCTGTTAACATAAAACTAGGCAGGAGTGGTCAGGATGTAAATTACCGTAATGTTATTACAACTATTAGAGGAAAGCATTTTATCACCACATTTTTAAACACAAAATTAATCAGTAGTATTCTTAAAGTTGTAATGCAACAATGGTACGTATTTTTAAAACAAAGAATCTCTAAAAAACAAACTTCTGGATAAGGCTCAAATTCTGATCAAGAGAAAAGTCTGTTTGACAGTAAACTGCATCCCAATATGCAAGTTTTTGGAGAACTTCTAACAGACAGTTGTTTTTACTGATCGATGTTGAAGAATATCTTTCTTTTTAAATGTTTTTTAAAATTCCATTTTGAATAATCATCCAAGAGAGTAAAGCTAAAACACTTTAATCTGACTAATAACATTGTTTAGTATTTTTCTGCAAGGACCCTTGCAATAGAGAAAACCTTCGATAGAATTTACATGTCACACATTTAAAAAAAAAAAAAAAAGTCGAATGCTGGCTTTTTTTGCATGTATTGATTCATTATTTAAAGCTTGTCTAAGACTTCCTGAAAAATAGCAGCTTCCTTTTTTACGTTACATTTTGTAGGAAATGCAACACAACACATGCTTAAAATGGATGGAGGATGATATGCCTAAAAAGCATGCCTAAAGAGTTTACGCTGTAACCAAGAGGTGGAATTCTGTGTAGGTTACATGTCATTTTAAAAAGATACAGAGAAGGTAACTAGGCTGATGCTACAGTTTGTGCACACAAGCAAATGATCCATGACTTGTAAATCCTATTAAATGTTCTATAGAAGAGAGCTTACAGCTGAAGTATATCAAATTGTGTGAATGACATGACTGATTTGTAGGAGTCATTACCTTCTGTATATATCCAAGCAAGCCATACTCTCTACTCAGAGCATAAAATATTTAAGATATTCCAGCAGGCATGACTGCTAATGCTAAATAAATGCAGCTGTTTAAAAAAAAAAAAAAGCAGTAGCAAATATTGTGTCCCAGGGAATTAAATTAAAATAAAGTGTTCATAGACTGAATGTTCTTTTCACTGGTTCCCAGATTCTTTAATTGGGGCACACAAATGCTAATGGCTTGCTGTACAGTGTATAAAACAAAAGACTGTGAAAGCTAGCACTCTTATTGGAAGATGTGGGAAAAGCTAAGTCTCAATGATTAGGTTGTAGTTGATTTCTCAACCAATTCCAAGGCATCATTACACCATTTGAAGAAACTGAAAAAAATCACTGACTCTTTCTCTTACTAAACAGTCTTCTAGAACCCATGCCTTGTAGCATCCAATAGAGAAATGCATTCAAGCCAGCACACAAGGGGGAAAGTAGATTGAGGACCTGCATTCAATTTTAGACCGACCAAGACAAGGAAATTCAAATTTAAATCTTTTTATCCTTAACTCATCACATCAAATCTAGGCCTTGCAAGTAATCTGAGAACAGTAATGATCCCAAACCATGTGTGCACTGCAGTGTTTATTCATAATTTGGTTTAAGGCAAAGTGAATTTGATAATTTTGTAGTTTAAAGTCAATTCTTTAAAGTACATTTATATATATATATATATATATATATATGTTTATTTTTAATTATTTTAAAAACAAGTTTATTAACAGCAAAAAGGGCTACTGAACTGCTGGTGAATAGCAATACTTCTGTGATGGAAAAAGTGCAAATTATCAAATACTACTGACAATTTAAAAAAGAAAGATGACTGTGACTTCATTATGACAGCCCCGGGTGTTTTGCATGGCAGAAAGGTCTGGAACGTCTGTCTGCATTTTAGACTAGTTTGGGATGTGTATTTTACATTTTGTATATGGTTATCAAATCAGCAGATTGTTAAACACTGTAAAGGTATATTAAACTCTCTCTCTCTCTCTCTCTCTCTCTCTCAAAATTCTCAGGCCTATGTTCTCTCAAAGCATGTGCAAGGCCATGCAAAGTCCCAAATCTATTTTTCAGGGCTTACATATAAGCTTACACAGCATGGAACAAAGGTTTTTTTTAAAACAAAAATGTATCCCTACTAAGCTGCACATCCAAAAAAATGAATGGTCAGGGAATCATTAGAGAGACTAAAGGAACACAAAGAAAAAATGCATTTCAACTAGCCAAGTTTTATATTGTTTCTAAATTTCAAGTTGTGTATTCAATTTTACTTGCTTTTCACAAATGAACAATTGAGGCAATTTCAAATATTATTTCACTCTTCACAAAATGCACAGTAATAGTATAATTTACACAGTATACACCAAAAAAAACGGATTGTTGTCAATGGTATCTCTCTTCTTTGGCAGTTCTAACAGGGGCTACTTAATACTGGGATACCCAGCTCAAGAAGACGCAACGAAACTTCAGTGCAGAGTCCTAGCTTCTGGATTGGATAGAGCAGCTTCCCTTTGGCTGCTAAAAACATGGGAACAGATCCTCAACTTGAGAAAATTGTTGTAGCTCAACTGAAGTTAATGGAGCCATGACATTTTACACCAGCTGAAGATCTGTCTCAATTATTAGTTTATGGCCAAAGACTAATTGGATTGATACAAAATTAGCATGAAATTCACCAGGTACCAGTTAGCATGACAGAGAGAGGAAAATCTCGTATGTCATAATTTTGCTGGTTTTTAATGCAGAAGGCTTAGACAGAGGGTGGTCAAAAGTACAGGTTATGAGGCACACTTTCTAATTTTAATAATGTAATACAGTTCTGTTATACTGAAAATACAAAAAGTTATAATTCTAAAAAGCTTATCCATTGGAAGAGTCGTAGTTCAGTATTTATTCAAACAAATGCTATTCAAAAATAGTCACCATTTAGTAGGAATTATAGCCAGCAGCGGATAAACAAATACATACTTATCAAGGGTGCTTACTGAACACCTTGGGAAACGCATACTATACAAAGTTGTTTTGAACTACTCATTTGTTTTACCTCTTCATTAAGGAACTGCGTAAGGGATTCTTCATGGGTTAGAGAGCATACTACTTTTGTTTCATCATCTGGATCTTGCTGTTTCTGTTTCTTCCCTTTGCTAAGTCGCTGCTGTTCATCGTCTTCCTAGAAGCAAGTTGTAAACAAAAAAGCATTTAAACAGGATTCATTTCTGGCTTATTCCACTGGAATTTGAACTTGGTGGTCATCACATGAACTCCCCTAATAAATCAAACTGCAGAGGGAAGGTAACTGGGAAGGTCACTGATGGGAGAAAAACAAATATCACTTTTACAAGAGAAAGCTTCTACTTTAGCTCAATGTGGCACCATATACCTCTCTCACTACTGGTGGCTGATTCATGGATCCACAGTGAGCTTTGTTCCAAAAGGAATTGCTTATTTACTTCCCTTCTTATGTCAAGTACGATGAAACAGGTAAAAACCCAAAACTGCTTAAGCTGGTTATCCTATGGAACTTGCTAGCAACATGCCTGTACACACTGAATGGTCCCAACTCCATTAACAAAAGCATGGAAATCAGAACAAAACTAGATGAAATTAACTGCCTTAGGCACATTGAAAAATGCAAAGAAACCATACAAGATGACAAACATCAAGGAATGTTTATTTTTTTTAAATTGTGATCTTGAAGCACACATCTTGAAGCACACAATTTAACCTTTCTTTCTAGTAGCACTTGCAACCAAGTCCCTTTAATTTATTCAGGGGCCAATCACTGTTTACAAAAAATACAAGGCAGTCAAAACTTGCCATTCCAATTTCCTTGACCCAGGCCTTGGATACTGGAGGTGACTTCCAAGCTTAATCTCTAGCCACTCTTACATTTCCATGTAATGAACTTGGCAGCATTGCCACACAACTATACCCGTATACTGGTATGCCAGTATTTATCTATCAGTTTTTCAGAAACTTAGACAGAACCTTTTAATAATTTCTTAGAAGGTGTAACTAATAATTTAGGCTATACTTTGTAAAATGTAAGAGCCAAAATCATGTGTACTCCTGTCCACAGATTGTACATTTAATAACTATTATATCGTATTAACTCAACAATGTCACACTATAAATAAAGTGAAGACACAAGAAACCTGATCCTTCTTTTTCAGTTCTTCAACTTGTCGGAGCTGTTCAGAGGTCAGAACGATTTCCATACGTTGCATGTCCCTCATCAACAAACGCTGAGACTCCAAGAACTGGTCATTGGCCCTCTGCCAGGTATGTTTCAATTGGTTATGCTGCTGTCGCTCTTGGTCTAACAGATGGCAGACTATTCAGGAAGCAAAAAGTGTTATTCTTAATTGGATTGTAATGGTTGACCATTTTACTTTTCTCCAGACAGTCTTAGGAATTAAAGTAACTGTTAGGACTCTGCAGAAAATAAATTAATCTGAGTTTAATAATTGAAACATATTAAGCTTTCTAAAGTCCCAAGAGTTGATAGGGTTAGAGGCATGAGTTACTAACAATAATATTCTTATTATTTCAATGCCCAGAAGCTGAAGAATGATAGGAATTTACCATAAGCAAAATTACGAATGCAATCTGTTGTCTCAGGAGTTCATTTATTTCAAAGGAAAATTTGCCTCTTCATACTCCTTTTTAGTGGTATTACATGGTATTTGCAGTTGCACATGAGCACAAATGTGCACGTAGGCATACATCCTCCTTTCCCATTATTCATAAAACTCTGACATAAGAGTGTATGCTGATTAGAGTTGGGATCATGCCCTTTTGTGTTTCAACAATCCTTGGCATACTGTGTTACTAGAAACACATATTACTGTTACTAATAATTCTACCCAGGGATACCAGAAAAATCAGGATAACAATGAGAGCAAAGGCTGTGATACCATCAGAGCCTAGTACAAGTTCGACAAGTTCTTTGGTGAAAATAAGTGGATCACCCACTGCAAATATATGGAACAGTACTAGAATCATTTGTTGGGTAGAAACTTCAAGTGCCTTAGTGTTTAAAATATTTGGTCAGTAAGCCAAGATAAGAAACCAAGAGAAAAAGCTTTGTCTACATTGTCTTCCAAATCTTTAGCGTAGGCAAAAGTCAGACTGACTGCTGTTATGTAGTTACCTTCATGAAGTTCTTTCCGTAATTTCTCAGCATCTTCTTGCAAGACTGATTTCTGAGTATTCAGAACAGCCACATACATCTCTAAATCTGTCCTACATGACTTCTCAGCTTCCAGGTAATGGTTCAGTTCTTTAACCTGAGGAAGGTAAGTGAAGCGGGGGGAGGGGAGGGGACATAACAATTTAGGGTTACAATGATAGAGATTTTATTTTTGTTATATATTACTGTATTGACTGTTGTGATTATGTGTAGGTGATGAGCTCAACTTTATTTATAGGAATAACAAATAACTGACGATCTATTGTGCAAGGACAATACATATTTAGATCATTATGTAAACTAGTTCCTCATTTATGTTCAGAGTACATAAGTATATAGTTAGAGATTTGGCAGGTAGCACTGAACCATGATGGCAACTTTGAGTATTTACATGCTGACTCCAGTGACTCCAGAGTATCCCTACTAAAATCATGTATTGAGTCCTTGTATTTTGACATCCCCAGACAGTTAATTTATCCTTAAATAGCAAAAGCAAGCAGATCATTAACAGTTTAAATGCTTTCCAGTAACACTGTTTTGGCAGCCAGGAGTAGGAACATATTACTGATCTGGAACATCTTATGCTGCATTTACATTCATAATGCTAAGGGCATATTGGTAGCGTGCCAAGAGCCGGAAGGCTACATGTGCATATAAGTATATATAAATGCTATAATAAGAAATATATGCAGCCATATTAGAAAGCTTGTACTTCTTTGCTACATATAGACAATAGAAATTGAGTACAATGGCAAAATCCTGCAGTTACACAGAAAGGACAGCTGGCGGCCACCTTTCATGATCTTGCCGTTTACATCTGGTCCCAAAGCCACGCACTGTCCATAGCTGCAGCAGTACAGCTGAAATTCAAAAGGGGACAAGTTCTCCGAACGTATTTTGAAATAAAAATAATAATGGCTACAAGAGTCTCTAGTAAAGAATAAAATTGTCAGACACAGAGATAGATGAACATAATTTGTTGGGGAAGAGTCAACATGGTTTTTGTAAAGGGAAATCATGTCTCACCAATCTACTAGAATTCTTTGAGGGGGTCAACAAGCATGTGGACAAGGGGGATTCAGTGGATATAGTGTACTTAGATTTTCAGAAAGCCTTTGACAAGGTCCCTCACAAAAAGCTCTTAAGCAAAGTAAGCTGTCATGGGATAAGAGGGAAGGTCCTCTCTTGGATTGGTAACTGGTTAAAAGATAGGAAACAAAGGGTAGGAATAAATGGAAAGCAGTAAATAGTGGTGTCCCCCAGGGGTCTATACTGGGGGCCCAGTCCTATTCAACATATTCATAAATGATCTGGAAAAAGGGGTAAATAGTGAATGGCAAAATTTGCAGATGATACAAAACTACTCAAGATAGTTAAGTCCCAAGAAGACTGCGAAGAACTACAAAAGGATCTCACAAAACTGGGTGACTGGGCAATAAAATGACAGATGAAATTCATTGTTGGTAAATGCAAAGTAATGCACATTGGAAAACATAATCCCAACTATACGTATAAAATGATGATCTTGGAGTCATTGTGGATAGTTCTCTGAAAACATCCACTCAATGTGCAGCAGCAGTCATAAAAGTGAACAGAATGTTGGGAATCATTAAGAAAGGGATAGATAATAAGACAGAAACTATCATATTGCCTCTATATAAATCCATGTCTTGAATACTGCGTGCAGATGTGGTCGTCCCAACTCAAAAAAGATATATTGGAATTGGAAAAGGTTCAGAAAAGGGCAACAAAAATTATTAGGGGTATGGAAAGTCTTCCATATGAGGAGCGATTAATAAGACTGGGACTTTTCAGCTTGGAAAAGAGATGACTAAGGGAGGATAGGATAGACGTCTATAAAATCAAAACTGGTGTGGAGAAAGTATAAATAAGGAAGTGTTATTTATTCCTCATAACACAAGAACTAGGGTCACCAAATAAAATTAATAGGCAGGAGATTTAAAACAAACAAAAGGAAGTATTTTTTCACACAACACACAGTCAACCTGTGGAACTCCTTGCCAGAGGATGTTGTGAAGGCCAAGACTATAACAAGGTTCAAAAAAGAACTTGATAAATTCATGGAGGATAGGTCCATCAATGGCTATTAGCCAGGATGGGCAGGGATGATGCCCCTAGCCTCTGTTTGCCAGAAGCTGGGAATGGGCGACAGGGGATGGATCACTTGATGATTACCTGTTCTGTTCATTCCCTCTGGGGCACCTGGCATTGGCCACTGTTGGAATACAGGATACTGGGCTAGATGGACCTTTGTCTGACTCAGTATGGTCGTTCTTATGTTCTCTGCTGTGGCATACGAGAAGGGTCTTGTGGTCACTTAGTCTGTGCCTCCATATCCCCCCGCCCACCCTACAAAATAGGGAAAAATTTGTACTTCCCTAACTCACAAAACGTGTTGTATTAATATAGGTGGAATATATGGGTCAAAGGTGTTAATATAACCCAGTCACTGTTTAATATTAAACAGTGTTAAGCAAGGTTCCGGGTCTGGTATACAGTTTGCTTAGTACCATGACATATACACCATTAAAATAATAAATTATTACAACTGTAGTTTAAATTCATCAGGATTTGTGAGGCAAGCAGATACCAAGGGTGGGACCATATGTAAAAAGTACCTAAGAATGGCAGACAATGAACTAAGCAGTCATAAGTCTTTGATTTCTTATGAAAACTATAGCATCCTAACACAACAACATGAAATCAAAACTACCAGACAACTCTGGAGGGGTTCCCAGGAGCTTACCCCGATCGTCCACAACTTTAGATGTAACACCATGACATGACATGGAAGTCATGACAGATGCCCAGAAGTACAGTTCCAAGATCACCTTCCTGCTGCAACATACCATAAATGTTGGGGCCACATTTTCGCACAATAGGATGCAAATAACTCCCACTGACTTTGGTAAGGGTTACTCATTCTGTGGGGTGGGAAATATAACTCCTGGAAGATTGACATGGGGAGGGGTGGAAAAGCAGGAGACAGAGACTGCTCTCACTGATTGACTCCTGCCTGAAAAGCATACAAATTTGGGAAAACAGTTGTGTGAGCTCCCAGATAGATTTGAGGGACTTCAACAGGCCAAAAAACCAAAACCAAATGATCACTCGTTATATACCATCTGGCAAGGCTCAGGCCAACCTAGCGCCTAAATAATACTTTGCACCTTATGAACAATAGAAATTGATGAAATTAAAACTAAAACTTCAACATATTTGTGAGGCAGGTAAGTGGAGGCAAGGGATCAAAGAGTCAGAGAAGTATGTCTGGCAAGGACTTACTTGCTATGCAAGACAAACTGCAATCCTTCCTGATGGTGCAAGAAGGATGACTGAAACATCCAATACGAGAACTTTAGATGGACAAAATGTTGGAGCTGAACAACAGCATTAAAGATCTAAGTCAGCATTAATGGTGTCAACTATCACCTCTTTTGGTGGGAAATACTTTACAAAATGAAGCCCATCATAAAAAAAAAAAAACAGTTACAAGTTTTACAAAATTCAGGCTCGTGTACCTATTTTGTGGGTATCCCACTAGGAGAGAGACCGATTCCTGTAACATTGATGAAGTTGCTACCAAAATTGCTCATCCTGAATAATGTAGATGATCAATTATGTTTAGACAGAAGCTACTGAATACTTGTAAAAGAACAGGATGAAAAGAATAATTCCAGATGCTACTATCATAATCTTTATGAAGAAAGTCCTGACTACTTTGGAAAACAAGAATTTATAAGAGGGAGAGGAATGGATTCACTTTTTCCCTGACTTCAGTCTAACAATGCAAATCAAGAGTGAGGCACTAAGGGAAAAAGCAGAATCTTATTCCCAGACAAAATCTGGGCTATTCAAAAAACAAAAATCATCTTCTGGATGAGAAGCCTGTAAACTGGAAAGAATCTGCGAGGAAGATGAGGAAGAGAAACACAAATCAATGATGAGTATGGTCTGCCAGTCAGACTGGTGTGCTTTTTCCGCCTCTTCAAGAAAAAAAAAAAAAAAAAAGATGTATATTGTTCTGTATGTGAGGGACATCCATTAGCCTTTTAAATGGATGTATACTGTAAGTTTGCAAGGCAGGCTAATACTTTACTTACCTTCCTTGTAGCTCCTGAATACTCTGGATCTTTTGGGAATTTCAGTATATTTGATTTCTAAGATGGAAAAACAGATGCTTCAATTGCCACCTTCCCCTCCCCATAAACAGTAGACAAAATGCAGCTAATCTGTGGCAATATAGTGCTCATTTCTTTATTCCCTTTGGCTGATTTTTTTTTTTAGCAAATTGGGTTAAACATGTCTTCTAGCCTAATAGATGGAGCAAAAAATTTGGATAAGTAAAGCTTTATAGAAAAAATGCTAGAAGTTGGTGCTAAGAGATCAATGTAAGATGTAACAAAATTCTAAGAAAGTGAATCTAGCAACCTCTGGAGGGGAAGCCCCAGTTCTAGAAGATTAAAAACACTGCCAATTACAAAACTTCCTTTGTGGCTTTAAATGGCCTATAATGCAGTGACACCTAATTGCTTGAGAGGACAGACTATATCTACCTATATGGAGCTTTATTACTGATATTTCTGATCATCTAAACTACATGAGCTCAGCTTTAAGCATGAATAATTTTTACACGTTACCAGATCCTCAAAATAGAAACACAGCTTAATATGTACAGTCTAGATAAATAGTATAGTTTTATTTGCAAGACAAGGGCAGACACTTAAATTGTTCATTTCCCACTTCACATTACATCTTTATTTGTGTATCTGACGCAAAGTTTGCAATCAGTTGTTTGTATCAATAAACTGCCATAATGCAAGATGCACATTCTCTCTGCAGATATAGATTAAAATAGTTAGAATTTCACCTCACCTTTGAAGCCTCCTGTTCTTTTATCTTTTCTTCAGCTTCTGTTAGTTTTTCCTTTAAAACTGCGATCTCTTTCTCCATAGGCATCACGACTGAACGAAGTTTCTCAGCATCCTCTTGGGCCTGAAATCAGTTGGTAATGTGTTAATGCAACATATTACTTTGCAATAAAAACAAAAAGTCGTCTTCCACAAGAGAAATGAACAAAATTGATATGCCAAAAATCAAACCACACTTTTGCTTATAATATTTGTTATATTACTTATATATTTAGCTAGTCCCAAGTGTTCTCTAGGATAAAATAAAATTCGTCCCATTCGTTGAAAGCAATGGAATTGGCCAAATTCATCCATGGATGTACATGTGTCTGCTTTTACAGGAGAAAGCTAGTACATCTTTCCCCTTCCTAACTAGAATGATCATGAGTTTTAAAACAGGTACATAGAGTTATTCTGTATTTAAAAAGCGTAGCCTTTTCACCAAGAAGATGCTAGGTAGAATACAGAGAGAAAGGGACAAAGATCATGCAATTGCAACACAAAATTAGTTACTGACTATTGGCTTACTGACTCTTGAGGTTCAAAAGGCGCAGGTAACATACAGTAATACTGTATAACTGTTTCATGGGCTTTGGAAGGCTACTTTTAGATTTAAAGAATTATTGATAAAGCATCAAGCAATTTTCAGTGTTACCATACTATGTATTTCAAAATCGGATAAACAAAGCTGTCAAACACATGGCTTTTTTTCAGTTAGTGCTGAAAAAATTAAAAAATTGGATGAGAGAATGAGAAGACTCCTATGAGAAAGCAGGAAGAGGAGGAAAAAGAGAGCCAGGTAAAAAAATAGTAAGAATTAAAATAGGACGATGCAGTAAGTACTCAAATTCAGAAGTATGTAGGTTGGAAGCTGGCCTTGATATCCCAACATCTGACATTTTTTCAAGTGTGTACTGGAGCCTTTCCAAGTTACAAAAAGTGACTGCTCCAGCAGAATCAGCAGCAATTATTCAATGGAATTCTTCAGACTCAAAAATTCATAAGTAACATATAGAGCTATTGTTTAAGCTGGAAAAAAAATCTAGATGCACCATTTATTTTTGGTTTCTGTTTATGGATTGGAACCTCATCTTTTCCTCTAGCTTCTGCTGGAGGAGGTTGGCATAAGGATAAACAAGAACTGCAATTCAAAAGAAAAGCTTCAAAGAGAACATTTCATGTAGCAGTAGATGTCACCAGCCAAGGCAGCACTAGCACTGACCAAATTCCTGTTTTCTGGTCAATCTGCCGACAAACACTTGTTTTGAACACAACTTCCAATTATGAAGATAGCTAATGAAATATCCTAATTGTTTTAAAATATGTTTTGGCATGTTCTCTTTTGAAAGAAGATTCCAATTTCTTCATGCTTCGCTCATTTCTAATGCACCTTGCCAGTGCCATTTCTGCCTGTCTAAACAAACAAATCTGTAAGAATGAGAAACCACCTCCACAAAGCATAGTAAGTTCACTGCCTACAAGGAGGAACTGGCAATGTGTAGTAGATATGCCTCACTGGCACACAACAGTCAGCCTAGCAATTAAGTTCTTCAAACACCAGGAGCTGCTTTGCTGAACATTTCTCTCAATTGTACTGTTCAGTGGATCTGAAACCCCCATAGCTGCTCACTACAGCCTATATTAAGAGACAATCTAAATTTTTTCAGGACTTTAATAACTTCTCTAACAATCTCTTTTCCAACTACTACTAACATCTCCAACAGCCTTTCATTGCAAGTTTTAATTTCTCATGGCTGAGTCCTAAACACAAAGTAAAGGACAATTTTAATCTCTACTGCTGTACCTGGTGAGTTCAGTGAAAGAGCAAGGGAGGTCAGCGAAGGCAAAACTGGACTGTTCAGCAGCAATCAAGTGGAAAGATGGAAAGTGATATGTACATTTCAATGGGATTGATTTTGGTACAGTTTTTCCCTTCTCTGTGGTTAGAAATAAGCATTTAGGCTCAGAATTAAAGTGTGCGTAAGATACATATAAAGGTCACTTCAACACTGTAATACTGAACTGTGCATTCCAGGATTGTCTAACTTGCTTGGTCATTGGTCTCCTTTCCACATCTGCAACTACTATAAACTGAGGCAAAGCCTAATCCTTGGTGTCCTAGAGAAGGCTGAAGGTCCTACTCAATTCTTATTAAAAATACAGTACCTAGCCTGTGGGAGAAGTTTGCTTTCAGGGAGTGCATTCTGTTCTTCAGTATTTATTGGACACCACGAGAAAGAATGCTCTGCAAGGCTCATGCAGGTATAACTTCATAGAGTTTAAGGCCAGAAGGGACCATTAGATCATCTAGTCTGACCTTCCGTAAAACAGGTCATTAAATTTCACCCAGCTATCTCTGTATTGAGCCGAATAACTTGTGCTTGGCTAGAGCATATCTTCCAGAAAGGTATTCAGTCTTGATTTGAGGACATGGAGACATGGAAAATCCACCTCTTCCCTTGGCAGTTTGTTAAAAATTTGGGACTAATTTCTAACGTGAATTTCACTTCAGCTTCCAACCACTGGTTTTTATTATACTTTTCTCCGCTAGACTGAAGAACCCATTAGTACCTGGTATTTTCTCCCCAAAAGAGTATTTTTACAAAAGAGTAATCAAGCCACCACTCAATCTTCATTTTGATAAGCTAAACAGACTGAGCTCTTTAAGTCTCCCACTACCAGGCATTTTTCCAAGCCCTTGAACATTTTTGTGGGTTTTTTTTCTGCACCATCTTAACTTTTTGAACATCTTTTTAAAAATGTTGATACCAGAACTGGATGCAGTATTCCAATATTGGTCTCATCAATGCCATATACATAGATATATGCCACAGCATTGCACTGGGATCCCATATTCAGTTGCTATGACAACCAATTTCTTTCCAGAGTCACTGCTTTCCAGGATACAGTCGACCATTCTCTCTAGGTAAGGACTACATTCCTTGTTCCTAATGAATAACTTTGCATGGGCTGTATAAACACATTTTATTTGAATGGGTCCAGTTTACCAAGTGATCCATGTTGTTCTGTATGACTGTTCTATCCTCATCCTTATCATTCCACCAATCTTTATCTTTATTTATTTTATCAGCAGTGATTTTACACTGACTTCCAGCTCATTGATGAAACATTGGGCCTAGTACTGATTTTACACTTAATGTAAAATAATGGCAAAGCTGATATGGGGATTCAATTAATTAAAAAAAGAAAATTTAAGGATAGAATATAATTAATACCAGTGAACTTGGTTGGAATGGTCCTTTGTTTGGCCACACTGAATATAAACCAGGTCATGATCACTGGTCCCTAGGCAACCATGAATTTACAGTCCAGTGATGGATTCATCTTTATCTGTCATAATGAAGTCCAAACTAGAGTTACCTCATGTTGGTGCAATATGTTTGTGTTAGAAAATGTATACTTTTTAGAAACTCTAGCTGTATGAGACCTCAAGCATACCTCCAAAACTGAAGTCCCACATACCACCACAAATTTTTCTTTCCACACATTAGAGACAAATTCTGAAGGAGAAACTCATCTTGTCCTCCAGTTTGATTCGGTAGTCTGTAGCAGATCCCCACCAGTATCCCCTACTGGGTTTTATTAGTTAGAACACTGATCCCCATGCATTCAAAATCCTATGGTTCTGAGTTATTAATGACTCTAAAACAGGTAACGGTGTCTTTAATGTAGAGTACCAAGCTCTCACAATCTCGTTTTACCCACTCTATCCTTCCTACCCACATTATAACAAGTGACCCCAATCGAGCACTGCTACCGAAAATCTCTGAACTGCAGTGCAAGGACACACCGACACCTGAAGTGGAGCACCCAAAGTGACACACATCTCGAAGAACCCTCATTACTACATAAGGTGAGTAACTTCCTCTTTTAATGTTCTAATCACGCAAGTTATCCCAGCAGGTTTCAGTAATGTCAATTACATCAAATTTCTTAATGATAATTTTTTAATTCCCGTACTTGTTACTCAGACTCTTAGTGCTGGTATATAAGCAACTGAAAAATGTCTTCTCTTCACATTCTTTGCCACATCGGTTCAATTTATTCGCAAAACGCTGAGTTTGAATCACACCAACTGTTCTTCAGATGGTGAATAAGCGATGTGAGATGATAATCTTAGGAAAAAAGATCTTGTGGTCAAATCTCCCACTCACTTAAATGGTCCCAAAAATTCACCCCAGGCTTTTTATGCAAATCTATTTAAGAGAAGAAAAAGAATGAACCCTTCCAAATTTCTGACACAGTCTGAATTATTTCTAATACTTCCCCCCCCTCCCAAAAAAGTTTTCCAACAGATATCAGCTACTTTTTTTTAAAAAAGGGAAAAAAGTCTGAAAGACCTCACACAAACAGAAGGGAACAGGAAAAATGTATCTGTGCTTGCCTGAAAATTTCCTTTGGAGTAATAAGGTCCTCAGATCCATTACAATTGGCACTTAAACATATTTGCAGCTGGGGGCAGAATAAGACCTGTCAGGTACTGGCAGCAGGGGAATGCCCCGCTCTCTGAAATTCCCTCCAGCTGAGAACTTCCACAGCCAAGATCACTCATATTTATGTTCCTAAATTACAGATTTTGTTAACTATACTTTGAAGGGGTGGGGAAGAAAACAGCTTCCTCTACTGCAAAGCATGGTAACTGCTACTCCTTGGATGTCAATTTCCATCTCTATTCTGGATGACTGTTTATCTCCAAAGTGAGCTGGATCTGTGGATCTTATTACTTATAGTAAGGAAAATTTTCAGGTAAGCACAGATTTTTCCCATTCTTCTTTGCGCTAAAGTCCTCAGAACCATTACAAGAGGATTTTCTTAGCAGTGTGCCCTGAACGTGGGAAGCAGGATTATCCTTTAAATATGGACATCCAAAAGGGGAGGCAAGGGGGCTTCCTGGACCTGAGAGGGGCCCAGCCCCTAGGAGCACATGCAGTGACGGTGACCGGTGGGGGGGCGGGGGGAAGAGAGCTGTGGGGGGGAACTGTGGAGTTCTCGTCTCTGGCCCCAGCCCCGGGGGCAGCCTGCCTGCACCCCAAGCTCCTCATCCCTAGCCCCGCCCCACCCCAGAGCCCACACCCCCAGCCAGAGCCCTCACTCCTCTGCACCCCAACCCTCTGCCCTAGTCCTGAGCCTCTCCCACATCCCAACCCCCTTCCTGGACCTGAGCCCCTCCCACACCCCAAACCCCTTATCCCCCGCTCTCACCCCCCCCCGCACCCCAACCCTCTGCCCCAGCCCCCTCCCACACTCCAAACCCCTCAGCCCCACCCCAGTAATTTTGTTATGTGCACCAATATGCGGAGGGGACTGGGGGGGGAGATGGAGGACGACATGACTTGGACCATTCTGGGCACCACTAAAAATTATACAAACTTGCTGCCCCTGCCTAGAAACTCTACCCTTTTTTATTGCATGGGAACCACATGGACCAGATAGGTCTGCATTTTCCCTGAAGTTCTCAGCCTGGGATATGAGAAAGGATCACCAGGAGTGGGGGACCATTAGAGATGGCAGCAAAGACCCTTTACCGCACTTTGGGAGGAGGCAGCAGTGGCTGAGCTCTGCAGTCAGAGATGTGGTTGCTGGTGTGAGCTATAAGGGCTCAGTAGTGATCTTCCATCTAGCACACTGCCCTATGGCTTCACTCCTGTCATGGAGATGGGGGAGATCCTGAGCCATTTCTTTTCCATTATGCCTGACTTCTATCCTGCTCAGGAAGGGGGCCAAGGCAACCCCACCCAAACCGGGCTGTGAAGGAAACTGCACTCTGCTCACAGAGCCAGCCAAGCACCCCAGTGAGACACTCGAGAGTGAGCCAGGAGGGAGAAGTGCAGAACACAGACCTTTGCTCTTGCCTTTGGCTGTTCTCAGACTAACTCTCCCCCTGAATCCTGCAGAGGCACTAACTGCTGCAAATACCTCAAAAATCAAATGCAACCCTGCGACCCAATCACACTATCAAGCCAAGTTATTCATCTAAAATTTAAAATAAAGTTTGGAACTTCCCTCAGAAAGCTCTACAGCGGGGAGTTCTGGTGGAGCCACCTGCTGCAGGGGAGGCAGAAAAAACTGGAAGGAAAGAACTTCAGGCAGCGAGGCTGGCAGTGAATGACAGATGTGGTTTTACCCCCAAGCTGCAAGTAGGCCAAAGCGCGTATTGTAATGGATCTGTGGACCTCAGCATGAAGAAGAAACTGCGCCTCTCTAAAAGAAACCTTAACATCAATTACACACAAAGCCAAGTTCACAAAACATACAAAACTTAAAAAATACTCACTAAGCTTTCAGTTATTTGCACATTCTGTTTTTACCATCTACTCTCTTCCCTTTGAGGGAAAAAATAATGACCACACCGCAGCCAAGAATAGTTAGTAAACACATGCCTACAGTACGTTTCATGGTTTCACTTGTTTTAATTATTTTTATAGCCAAATTAAGCAGCAAGATTCAACTGTGATAAAACCCAAACAAGAGAACCAAACAATTTAAATTCTGGCTGACAAATATGCCATTGTGCTTTCACCACTTCACTGTCCATTTCCCCAACCAGTACAGTGTAAGCTGGACGATGTTATACTTATTTTGAACTTCCTGTTTTTGTTTCACTTTTTAATATTATGCCTATTCTGTATCTTATGCTGGGGGTGGGCCTACTTACAATCCTGGAAGGATTATTATTTTTTTCTTGGTTGCAAGATGTAAAGAACCTGTTTTGGAAGGATGAGGGGGGCCACTTTTCAGGGAAATCTGAAGGATAATGCTGAGAATTCTAGGCTTTTCATTTATAAAGGCGTCTGTCCTGAGAATGGAACTTATGAACTCAGCGGACGAACGCACCCTACTCCCGCACCTCTGCGGGACGGAAGATAAAGTGTTATTTTGAAAGTGGAACCAGACATGTAAAGTATCAAATATCTGAGCCAAAGCAACAAAGGAGATTAAGGGCGCCTCCTTTGGGGGTTATAGGCCTTGTGCTGGAGTTGAATGAACGTTCAGTTCTTTCATTCACATGTGATTCACCCATTCTCTCTTTGCAGGCCAGCCATTTCCTCCTTTGTTCCTAAAAGGAGTCCATTTCACCTTATTTTTGTTTTAAGCATTTATTAAACCTCTTGAGTAAAAAATCTGAAACTTCTATGATGAGGAACAAAAAGTTTTCTTTTGTCCAGGAAAAGCTCATGCCTTAAAAGTGCAGCTAAAACACCCTGCTTAAACTAAGTCATTGGGCCCATTTACCAGCTTTTCCTTTTTTTAAAAAAAATGCAAGTTTTCCCTCCTTCAGGTTCATCTCAGTTTGGAGATCTTTTTTAAAGGTTCCCCAAGATACTCAGAGTTTCCATTTTAGGATAATTGTTCATATTTATTTTCCTTTTGTACAAAGCCGAGTTTACAAATGCTGCAATATTTACCTACTATCCTAGGAGCTCTGGATAGGAACTGGCTGGTACTGAGGTCACTGTGCAACAACCTGAGTAACCTGCAAGCTCAAACTTTGTAAATACAAAGCATAAATGCAGCAGAGAGAAAGGTTTTTTGCACTAGGAACAATTTGTTGGATTGTCCTCTTTGTATTTTTAAGGGAATTTTGTTGAGAACATTGGTGTTTATGGCAATTCGTTAATTTACTTGTGCAACAAGTTGTGGAACTACATCTTTTCAATTGTAAGCTCTGCAGGGCAGGGACTGTCTCCTTATTTTGTTTGTACAGCACTCAGCACACAGGCAGTCCAATCCTGCCTGGGGACTTTGGGTACTACCATAATAAGTGTACAATACTAAAGAAGCTATTAAATAGCAGTTAGCTACAGCTTCAGCTCAGCAGCAATCGAACCAAAAAACCAAGCAGACCAGCTAGTTTCTAATTTTTTTTTTTCATTTTTGAATGACATGCAGATAAACAGGTCAGATCTGTCAGCCCACATTTATTCAATTCCTTATTGAATTTTACTTTTTTGGAAATCCTAGACTCATTTGAGATTCAGATGGTTTCCTTCTAAAGGATTGTTTCAACTAAAATTTTCATTAATTTGCTAAAAGCTCAGGGTTCTTATCTAACCAATCCTGATGCCTGACATCTTAAATTACAAAGATTTTTTTTTTTTTTAAACAGAGAGAATTTAGACAAAACAGGATGTTTTTACACTCGGGACCTGTTATTCAAAACAAAAAACAAAAAAGAAGTGTTCACATTTAAGGCAGCCTTAGTGATTACAGGAAGAAGAAAAAAAAAAAAATCAAGCGTTCAACCAAAACCAGTGAGATTCTAATGACTAGCATGGACAATTTTTAGGCTTCAGGAAGTTTCAGAGCTCAAAATCCACTGTATCATTTACAGTGCCGATCTCTCGCCATAATATAGCAGCAAGAGGGCAAAGATGCCATTTTTCCTCATCTCTGCTTGCTTTAAACATAAAACTGCTATTAAAGGAGGAAAAATATTACAATCTGACTCTCACAGGCATACAAAGTAAGGATAAAGTGGCAGATTTCCTGTTATGCAAATCTTATCTTGTATTTGATTTAGAAAAGAGTCACTATTATGATAGGCAATGCTATTTAAAGCAAGATTAATCTAGCCTTTAAAAGATACCTTGAAGCCTGGCACCTTTGGTCATCTCCAGCAGAGGTTTATATAATATATTTTAAGATTCCAAATCACTGATCTATGACAAAGACTAAATCTATTTATTATCTGAAACAATATATTTGAAAAAACGAAACAGTTCCTAGCTTACTTATCGGACTACAGTTTTTTGTGAAGATTTCCACAGAATCTAATGCAAGGGCTCCCCCAAATCTTAAAATTCCCCCAAAAGATTTCCAGTAGTCCTAGTTACAAGTTCAGCGTTGAGAATAAAATAGTAATACTTGGCATGTACGACTGCAGAATCAGATTTTATTGACTTCAATGGGCACAAATAAATAAGGGTTTGCAGGATTAGGCCTTACTGCTCTTTCTAAAGTACATCTAATTACTCTGAAAGAGTAGAAACATTTTCATTAACAGATGTCTACCATCTCACTTTATATTTAGAGATTTATTTCAGCATACCTTTTTCATTTCATTTTCTAGATTTTCCTCTTCTTGACCTTCAGATAGCCGCCTTCTCAACTCTGCGATTTCCCTTTCAACATTTTCCCGGTATTGGCCCCACTGAGCTCGCTCTTGCTCCAGCCTGTGATGAAACTGGAGCTCATAGTCACGAACAGTTTCTGTAAAGCAATGTCACAGAAACTTTCATTATCAGGGTAAGTTATAAAGTGTGAGACTACAAATTATGCAGTTCCAAAGAAAGTCTCAGAATGTTTGTGCAAAGCTTGCTGTTTGCGTTGTACAATCCTTTCAATTCTATGTGACACTCAAGACTGTATCTTTTTCATGTTTTGCCTTCTCCCTGTTCCCCAGAGCACTGTATAATAGATACAACCCTTCTGGCTGAGGACTGTCTGAAACTCCACTTATAGGAATAGTAAAATATTCTTAATTGGCCAAAAGCATCTCTATGGAGTGATTCAAATGATTCCCTTCCCCTCCAGAGGCTGAGTACACTGTCTTTGCAGTACTGCAACCTCACGAAGAGCAGGGACATCTAGAAATAAGCTACATCTTGTACATGTATCTTGAGATATGTCACATGTTATAGATTTGACCTTGTCCTCAGAGTGTGTTAGATTCCTTTCCCAGAAACGGTTCCAGGGACACAAAAATATGATTCAACAAAACTTCTGAACCTTGGAAGATCATGCAGCATTCTGCTAGTGAAAAAAATCAGTAAAACTACAGAATTTTTACCACTATTTAAACAGGTCTACAGGCAACTTTCTATCATCCTAAAATTTAATATAGAATTCAAGATTTTGTTTTTGGCTTTTTGTTTTTGTTTTTAAAGTAAAACAAGTAAACTGTCCATATTTTTAAAGGATCTCTATTCTGAGAAAAAAAAAAAGTCAGACAATGATCTTCTAAACGAAATTATCACATAGATATATCTTGTAAAAATTTTCTTTATTTAAAAATAACTATTTAAGGGCCTCTAAATTGGGCAGAGGCAATCCAAGACAGCAACGGTAGTATTTTGTGTGCCCTATGATATGCTATATGCTTCTGTCATACCTTTTAGTTGATCACATTGAACAAAGAACTAACCACAAGTGCAATGAACTGCACCTTGCCAAGAAAGCTACCAGTAACTCAACAGATCCAAGGGAACTAAAATTTAGTCTAGATTAACATCATTAATTTAAATAGCCTCCTATATTCATGCCAAGAGTCACGTTGCTCAAATATGCTATTTCTATTTTGATTTACAAAATCTACCCACAGCAATCTAAACACTATGCAAATAACCAAAATCCCCTTAAAAAAAAAAAGGAACAACAAAAATCACTTCCACATCCCCAAAACACAGAAAGGACTAAACCTTCTCAGGTAACTCTGCTTGTCTATTTAGACCGTAAATTATTCAAGGCAGGTAATACCTGTATGTATGACACCTAACACAATGGAGCCTTGATCTTGGCTGGGGACTCTGGGGTCTTCTATAATAGTCTAGTTCAGTGGTTCTCAACCTTTCCAGACTATTGTACCCCTTTCAAGAGTCTGATTTGTCTTGAGTACCCCAAGTTTCACCTCACTTGAAAACTACTTGCTTACAAAATCAGACATAAACATACAGTTTGACACTTGAGCCTGTGTTTCATTTGTGAGCCTTGTCTAAACCCCGAGCCCCAGTGCCCGGGGTTGAAGCACGTAACTTAGCTTCGCAGAGCCCCTTGTGGTGAGCAGCCCCAGGCAACTGCCCTGCTTGCTACCCCCTAACACCGGTCCTGTATTTGCAACCTGCCTAAACCCGATGCAACCCCCAGGTTGAGAAATACTGATCTAGATGAGTTAAGTACCCCTGGAACACCTCTGTGTACCTTCAGGGGTACCTGTACTCCTGGTTGAGAATCACTGATCTAGTTCTGTTATTTGTGTATTAACAAGCCAAATTATGTTTACTTGCCAACTGTGACAGAGTGTATCAGATCCTCTCTACTCCCTACAGCAGGCATCGGAGCCCTGACACTTTCTGCTCAAGGAAAATCCATTCAGACCACACTACCAACAAGACAGGCCTGATGATCAGTCAAGAGCCAGCAGTCCAGTTAAGAAGGCTTGCCTACTTGTCATCAGTGGCAGAACCGGGGAAGACTGGAAGAGAGGAAGACCTTCTCAGTATTAACCCAGTAGGTCAGGGCCTTGCCTTCAAGTGCTACAACAAAGTGCCTGTATGTGAGGTTTTCTTTCTTTAATTAAAAGGCACAGACAGTCAAATCCTGAGTTTGTTATTTCACTGTTGAAAGACTGATGTCAAGCTTACTGCATGGGTTTCCTGGTCTCGGCAGGCAGCCAAAACGTTCAGACTACAGCAGTGAATGCCTAATGCACCAGACTGATCCCACAAGGAGGCGTTGCAGAGCAGCCCCACCTGCCACACCGAAATACACGAAAAGCTGTATTCTCTAGAGTAAATATGTAACAAGGCAGATTTCTGCAATACCTACACCCAACAGGTAGCAAAAATAGTTATCGCAATAGCGGTGATGTCCTAAATTACTGTCTGCATGTTCCTCCTTACAGGTAGTTTGTATCAAGAGTAAATCAGTGAGCGTGCAGCATGCTAGAATGTGATCTATATGAACTATTCTATATTCTTGCAGGAGAAAAAAGAAAGTATGATGACATATTTAGCCACAAGACATGGGAAGAGCCAATGTGATGGCAATGGAGGGACATTTAAATGTTTGGCAAAGACAATTTTGCATGCCAAAGCAGAGAAACAAGTCATCCTGAAGCTGCTGTCAGACTAACCAGGTCACATATACCATTACTTGTCTTTGTGAAGGAGGAATGGCTATATTCTCAATCCCTGAAGAATGGTCCATACAAGCTAAAAATTTCCCAGTACATATTGCAAGAATTGGAATTGGTCAGCTAAAGACTGAAATCACCAGTCTGCTTAATGTAACTTCCACGGCACAAACTGCTTATTCTGTACAGCAGTGGTTCTCAGCCTGTCCAGACTACTGTTCTCCGTCTCAGGAGTCTGATTTGTCTTGCGTGCCCCAAGTTTCATCTCACTTAAAAACTACCCGCTTTCAAAAATCAGACATAAAAATACAAAAATATCACAGCACACTATTACTGAAAAATGCTTACTTTCTCATTTTTACCATATAACTATAAAATAAATCAATTGGAATATATTGTACTTACATTTCAGTGTGATACTTGAGCCTTTGTTTCGCTTGTGAGCCTTGTCTGAAGCCCAAGCCCTATTGCTCGGAGTTGAAGCATGTAACTTCGCTTCGAAGGGCCTCCTGTGGCATGTGGCCCCAGGCAATTGCCCTGCTTGTGACCCTCTAAACCCATCCCGCAACCTCCAGGTTGAGAAACACTGATTTAGATGAGTTGAGTAAACCCTGGAAGATGTCTGCCTACCCCTAGGGGTATGTGTACCCCTGGCTGAGAACCACTGCTGTACTGCATCAAGAACAATAACATCACCTATTAAATAAATTGCTTGTTTACCCTGCTGTAACTGCAGTAGTTAGCTAGCTTCCTCTGGCCTTACCTTTCATAATTGCTTGTAGTGAAGCGACTTCTTCTTGCCACTGCCTCTTCACCTCATCAATAGCTTCCTGCTTCGTATTCTCAGATACTGTAGCTATGGCTTTGATGTTCTCCATTTCAGCCTGGGCTTCCAATAGTTGTGTCCGCAGATGTCCTAGATCATCTTGTGCTGCTTGCAGTACTACATTTTGCCTTTTCAGGTCCTCTGAAATCAAATATTCATAGAATCATAGAATATCAAGGTTGAAAGGGACCTCAGGAGGTCATGTAGTCCAACCCCTGCTCAAAGCAGGACCCATCCCCAACTAAATCATCCCAGCCAGAGCTTCGTCAAGCCTGACCTTTAAAAACCTCTAAGGAAAGAGATTCCACCACCTTCCTAGGTAACCCATTCCAGTGCTTCACCACCCTCCTAGTGAAAAAGGTTTTCCTAATATCCAACCTAAACCTCCCCCACTGCAACTTGAGATCATTACTCCTTGTTCTGTCATCTGGTACCACTGAGAACAGACTAGACCCATCCTCTTTGAAACCCCCTTTCAGGTAGTTGAAAGTAGCTATCAAATCCCCCCTCATTCTTCTCTTCTGCAGATTAAACAATCCCAGTTCCCTCAGCCTCTCCTCATAAGTCATGTGCTCCAGCACCCTAATCATTTTTTTTGCCCTCCGCTTCCATTTAATTTAGTTAACAAATTCAGTTTGAAGTGCAGCTCTATCTGCTACAACAGAAATTGGTGCTTTAGTAAAGGAAAACAAGAGTGAGTCTGAAGTTTAAAACTTTATCCGTGATAGCTAAAGAAAATCTTTAAGTAACATTCCAGGTTTCGCTGCTCATCAAGTTCCTTTTTTATTTGTTTCTCATTCATCCAGTGTAGAGACTGAAGACACTACTACAAAGCAGACACTGTAAATACCACTTATCAATCAATATGCCAATTAAGCTAATTGGACTTTTAACTACTTCACTGTCATGTAACTCACATACTGGGAATACTTGCTGGGAAGTATACATACTGGGAATGAGCATGATCTGGAAGTCAGAGGATAGGACTGAAGTCAGGAAGATTGCTTGGTTTTGATTTGTAACCTTGGATATGTCACTTACATAAACTGAAATATAGAAGTTATCTGTAAAAGAGGGACAGTACCTTGTTGCCTCATCGGAGCCTTAGGAGATGCTTACACTTTGTATAGCACTTTGTGATCCTCTTATTACAGGCACTACAGAATTGCAAAGTATTATTACCCGGACCCCAATTATGCTATAACCATGCAATCTGCAGAAAAATTGACCCTTTATCACAACTGTGCTAAGAATCTAAGCTTTCATTAAAAACACATTCCTCGCCCTTATAGTTACAAATATAACTTTCAAATATAACAGAGCATAAACAAATTATGTATTGTCTTCCAGAGTCTGCAGACAACCTGAAACAATAGCTCTGCAAAATGTAAGCTATGCCATTCATCTCATTGGAGGATTAAGTCTGAATCCTAAAGATAAGAATTTGTATGTCAAGCATTAACTGTTTCACCTATGATAATTTTAGCAGAAGCATGCAGCTAGTGTACTGATCCCACAATACCAAACTGCTTCCCGTGCTTCTCTAGTGCAAAAAGGCTCACCCTACCCAACTGCTAGAACTGACATTTCCCCTTCCCACTCCTGATGCAGCTGAGGTGTTGCCAGTACAAAAAAATCTGGCATATTGAAAACTGCAGATGTAAAAAAGTATAAAATGAGCTGAACAGCAAAACAGACACACAGGACTACCTGCTGATATTATTTGTTTTCATACTTAATTCATAAAAACCTCCATTTTTATTTAAAGGAAGCTGTTGCAGAAGCCTGCTATACCAAACTGCCACAGAATCCAAGGACTTTGCCACAAAATGAATCCTGTGTTCTGCAAAGTACGAGGCACCTTGACTATTACTATTATGAGGACTTCCTTTCCCCCAATAACGTTTGTGTCGTTATTTCCAGCTTTTATACCAATATTTAGTTTATCAGCCTTATGTTTATAGTTCTACTGCTTTCAATCAATCGTTCTCTTTTTCCTTTCACACCTCATAATACTTTAGTCTCAACCCCTGCTCTATTTAAACAAAAACTCTTTAAATTACTAAATTCCTGACCTTGCATGCTGTATTGAAATGTCTTATGGAACTCGGTAGACCAGACTAAGATGTTTCACATAAAAATATTTTTAGTGTGCTTTTCTTTTTAAGTGCACATTTTGTATTCCTAAATGTAATGCATACAACATTGTAGTCTGCTGCAGAAATATTTTCCTCAAGAGACACCGCAATGATGATAAGATAATAAAACAAGTTAAATATCAGTTCACACTTTGGGCTGGCGTTCACTGAACGTGACAATACAGCCTTAAGGAGTCATGTTAACTAATGTGATGTTAAACGCGACTTTGCAGTCAGTGTAGAGAAGGACACCAAGTCACATTCATAGAGTTTAAGGCCAGATGGGACAATGAGATCATTTAGTCTGACCTCCTGTAGATCACAGGCCATCATCACCACCACCCGGCACCTATACGCAAAACACAACAACTGAAATTAGACCAAAGTATTAGAGCCCACATAAGATTCCTATGGTTCCAGAAGAGTTTTACCCACAACCAGCTGACATGTTAAATTTTTTTAGTAACACTGACTTATGTTTTTTAACATCATGTTAGTTAAAATGACTTCTCAAGGTTATGTTGTAACACACTAATTTTCTAGTGAAGAAAAGTCCATTAGTGGTAATTTCTGCCACTATGCTTTAATATTTGTTTGCCCCCACTACCATCCACACCACCACCACCATCCACACCACCACCATGGCCTAATTACCAAAATGGACATTGTAAAGAAGCCAGTCACCTGGCAGGAAGTACACTCGTTAGGTTACAATACAGGACTGGGAGCTAGTCAATCTGTATTCTATTTCTGACTCTACTACATACTGCCTGTGTGACCTCAAATAATAATTTAATCTCTCTTTGCCTCAATTTCACCTATCCATAAAATGGTGGTGAGAGTACTTGTCTGCTTCAAAGGGATGTTACTATCAGTCATCAGTTAAGCCTTGAAAAAAGCTTTAAGATTTTTATTCTTTATTATTTGTATTACAATAGTGCCCAAAGGGCCAAATCAAGGTCACGGCTCTTTATACAAGGCAATGCACGAACACAACAGAAGGGATATTTTACCCAAGATTCTTCAAGGCAGGGAAAGTGCCTTGAAAGGGCAAAGTACTTATGTTAGGGTTTTCAATAGCACCCCTTTCACGTTGGTGTCTATGCACCTAAGTGAAGGAAATGTCAAGAGGAAAAGTGATTTCTAACTATTTTAGTTTGGGGAGGGAGGTTGCTGTTGCTGACCACAGTCCAGCAGCGTCTTGTCTTTACATTTTCATTTCCCTGGTCCCAATAGCTAGAAAAACACTCTATGCTCTGGTCTTCAATATGTCAGCTGTACATGCGCATGAGAGCAGAAAAATAAGCAAGTTGTAGTTTTAATGAAATTTTTCTTGGCTTTACTTTCTTTTATATTTTTAGGACAAGAAAGCAGTTAGGATTAAAAGGAGTCAGTAAATCAACCCTGCACTTAAATAGAAGATAGCTGCTTTTGTCCATTCTTCTACAGCAGGTACATGAGCTAGTGAGGTTCACATTTTCCTCAAAGAGTGTTACTAAAAATAAATACTTTTAGCTGTCAAATTTAAGCTATGCAAGTTTGGCTGCTTACATTACAATTAATCAGACTGATCAATCATTCAAGATATAAAACACAATTACATACTATGTAACAAGCTGACCACAACTGACAGAGCACACGGAAAATGTCTCTCTAAGTGTTCCTGTTAGTTACTGGTCAAAGAGGATGAAAACACTTTTACGTCATTAGGTTTGTATTAACTCAGTGGTTTCCAAACTGTGGTCTGTGAAGCATTTAATGGTGGTCAGTGGAAAGCTGGCAGGTCACATGGTGCTTGGCACCACCTCCTTGCTTCCAGCTACTGCTTCTACTGTAGTCAAGAGCCTAAAGGACTATAAAAATAGCTGGAAACAAGAAGGAACCAGCCTGTCCCCACTAGTGGTCATTGCTGTAAAAACAGAACAATGGCAACGACCAGAGCCATCAGCAGAAGTTTAAAATTAATCAAACACTTTCCTAAGATTCCTTTTCCATATAAGCAATTACTGTAATTGCCCCAAGGATATTACACAATTGTGAATTGGAGGGGACGGTGTCCAGCAGATGCTATCACAATGTGGTCTATGCTATGAGAGTTTGAGAACCCCCACGTTACTTTATTTTAAAAAGCAGGATACTGTGGAATTTTATGTGCCTTTCAAGATGATTTGCTGACTCCTATCAGTATGGGTATATACTTTAAAGTCAAATTACATTTTTCTTTCTTTTTCACCTTACGTTAACTCTCAATTTCAAGATTTCTACATAAAAGGAGAACAGTTGTATGATAATTACAGAAAACAAAATCTTCATAAATTAGATTACAAAGAAAGGTGGCTGATACATTCTGAAACTCTAATTATGTAACCAGATAACTGTTAGGGTTTTTCTCTTTGCCTCTTTATATTGGCCTTTAAAAAAGTTTGGCAGGAAAACTCACATTTTCTGTTGGCTAATAAGAGACTTTAACAGTGTCTTACCACCTGTCAACCAGGATATCCCACCAACCGACTGCCAATGCAAGAAAACCTTTGCTTTAAACCCTACTTCTTTAAAAAAAAAAAAAAAAAAAGGGGTTAGCACTACTAAGATTGTTCTCTAACCAGGGATTATTCAAGGCTTAGCATAAAAATAGGCTTTAAAATAATTCAGAGAACCTAGAACTTACCTTCCTTAGCCAAGTATAACTCTTTAAATTTTGCCCTCTTTTGATTAAATTCTTGCTCAAGCTGCTGGTTTGTACGCAGAAATTCTGCATTGACTTTTTCCAATTCTGCTAGCCGTTGCAGAAGAGCAGCTAGAACAAAAACAAAAAAAGTAAGGTGTGTCACTAACAGTTAAGGAATCCCACACAATCACATGTTGCAACTTTAAGACTTAGGATTTATGATTTTAAAATATATTTTTCACTCATTAGCTCAAGTGTTATTCAATGACAAGCCACTATGCCTGGTCAGAGGTTTTTTGTTTTGTTTTGTTTTTTAAAAACCAGCAAAAGTCAGCAGTTCTAGTCATTACAACAGTGAGTTCTGGCATACATCAACTGCAGCTAAGAATAACTCTTAGGGTTGACTCTTGAGTCATACTGAATCCTTCTTGAAAGGAGAATTCACCACATACAACGAAGGGACAAGTTACAAGAACTATGTTTAGTAACTGTATTACCACCAGGGATTTTATTTTGACATTATTAGGGAATCTGTTTGCATTCTTACTTTCTCCCTGTACACACACATCCTCACTCCTGTGTATGAAGTCACAAAGCACTTATTACATATCAGGGGTTAAAATTAAAACAGGTTACTGGCTACGGGTACCAAATGAAAAGGTGAAACCCATCCCTCAACCATGTCATACTCTTCCCTGTCTCCACTGCTTCCTCCCTGCTAGAGCAGAGTTTGTCAAATTCTAGTCCATGGACTATTGGTGATCCTCAGAGCATTTATTAAATGGTATGCAGAGAAACGACCACTCATGTGGCATTTTCTCCTTATTTAAAGCTGCTCAACTGCCTTAAGACAGCTAAAAATACATTAAGTACTTTCTAAAAAAATTTTTTCCATGCAAGCAATTACTGTAGTTGCCTTAAGGATGTCATTATTGGAAATAGTAGGGGAGGTGGTCCACAAATACCAACACACTCTATAAAAATACAATCCACAAAGAAAAAGAAAGAAAGAACCTCTGTGATAGAGAATTCAGAATCTCAACAAAAAGTACCATATGTTGCTATAAAGCAAGAATTTTTGCTATAATTGCCTCCCAGGTACTGGTCATGAGGCAAGATATAAACTTCGTTAGTTTCCCAGGAAGTACAGTGACACCTTAAGAAACAGAAGGTTTCAGATAACACACTTTAGTACAGTCTTTAAAAATTCAAATAGAAAACAGCAAAAAAATGTATAAAACCCACAGACTTCTCACGCTATAATTTCACCAAGCAAATGAAGTTCTGTTAAGTATTTCTCTTTCAATTCTACAACAGCATTTTACGAAGAAGTTTCGCCTCCACCATGTAGACAATCTGAGTCACTGCTTTGAAATAATAGCCTCTTCATAGCACAAGCTAGTTAAATCGATACCCTACCTAATATATTAAAATTGCTTACATGTCACACAGACACTAACATACTCTCCACCAAAAAGAAAAGTGTTAAAAATAGCACATTATACAATAAGATGCACTACTTTCTGCAACATCAAGAACCTTTAAGCAGCACAAGAGGTGTAATGAGGACTATGTAGTGGTAAAAAGCCAGAGAGGAAAAGAATGATCAATTTGCCATTGAAATTTTGTGAATTCAAGGATAATGCTCATTTCTGTTAATTTTTGGCCACCTAGGAAGAGATTAATTTTTGGTTACTTAGACCTAAGAAAGATATGAATAGAGGGATTCTTTAGAAGTAAGACTACATGTTGTAGACTTCTGGTTATAAAATAAAACTAGAATGTTTAACTGAAAAAATATGTTCTTTGACTACGCCTCTAATCTAATATAGGTAGCAGAGGGAAATTAAGTTAGACAAGCATTATACAATTTTTGTATCTAATTCCAATAACTACTAAATCGCTGAGGCAGCAGAACCCACACTGCTGTGAACACAGATTAGCATGGGGAAATCTATTATACACAAGTAAGCCACTCCTAGGCTAAGAAAGAGCCTATGAAATTTCAACCCAAAAGGTAGTTGTATGGAAAAATACTGAAAACTGAGATGGCATTTATTTTCTAAGCCTCTATCACAACTATAGCATTTTTATTATGATGCTATCACACAGAGGAGTAAGTTTTAAGAAGGGTGGTTTTCCTTCTGTGGATGCTATTTGCATCTATAATTAAACTCTGAGCCCAGATTTGAGTAGCTATACATCTGAGTGACTACAGGTACAATTATTCTGACTGGCCCAGATCTGAAATCCAATTAAATTAATGGCAAGAATCGAACAGATATCAATGGGCTTTGGATAAGGCTCCTTGGCACACACCTTGAATCTGTAATTCAACAGTTACAGGTGCAAATTGCATCTGGTCCTTAGCTCAATTGAACATTCGCTTTAAAATCTATCAGGACAAAATACCAATCTATATGCAACTCATACTTCTATTTCTCACACAATTTTTCAAATGGAAAAGATGTCGTAGGTCATTCCTGCTGAGCTCTCGTTTCCACACACGGGAATGCAATCTTCAGTGTTTAATGACGCTGATGAAATAAATAGTAAACAAAGCCTGATGGATTGGTAGCACTTGCAGAACTCCGCCTGACTGAAACAGGATCTCCTGTTACAAACAGGAGATCAGAACAAGGCACAGAACATACAAAATGTTATAATAGCATTGGTATGAAATTCCTCTGAGGCAGCAGAACCCCCACTGCTGTGAGCACAGATTAGAATGGGGAAGTCTAATTTATCAAAAAGAATAAGTTACCCCACTCTATTTTAAGGGCTATTTTTAAATTAACTTGACATGTCAAACTGAAAGAGGAAATAAAAAAGGATTGGCTCTTTTGTCAACCATTTCTTATCTATAAACAAAGTATATTCCAGAATATCCATTGCAAACAGACATGTTATTGAAGAGATGGCTAGAGAGTCCTTATTCAACACACAAATAGAAATAAAGCTGATGATTTTATAACTATGTGATTTTGGACTGCATATCTCATGTCACGAGCAGGAGGTAGTAGACTCTCCCTACACTGGGGAGACTATACCTAAGAATACTGTATTCTGTTCTGGACAAATCAATATTAGAAAAGGCTCAACAAATTAGAGGGAATATAGAGACTGGGCAGCAAAAACAAAATACCTATTTTTTAGGGGATTCATTTATGAGAGAAAGCTAAAAATTAAATGAAGGGATCCTTCGTGAATGGAGGAACCACTTGTTGGAAGATAAGAATCTCTTAATACAACATGAATAAAATTTGTAATATAACAAAGCATAAGGACAATAAAAATTCTCTCATTGACTTGTCACTCTAAAGCTGTTTGATAGAACACTTCCCAAATGGGCTAAAATATTATCTATACTAAAATTACCAGTTATGCAAATATATAGCAATCACTCCAGAACTAAGACAGAAAGCCGATTATCAGTAAGATTATTTTTGAGCACACTGTGTCTATTTACAATTTAACACCACAAAACTTTCCACTCAATATTTTAAGTGTAGAGGAAGGCATCAAGATTTCAGACCTACAAAACCACAGCTGAACCACGAAAACTGGATCATAAATATATTTTTAAAGATCTGAGAAATATTTTATTTATAGACAGTGTCATTTTCCGAGGGTCTTCATGTTGATGTCCCTATAACAAAAAGGGGAAGAAAATGAAAATGTCCAGCCCCCCTGTGCTTATTCCCCAAACCAAGACACACATCTGCGGTGACCTCACATTTGCCTGAGAGTGACATAAGTGTGAGATATTTTGGCTCAGAAAGCAAGAAATTAGCAGCAAGAAGAGAAACTCGCTCTCTCAAAAAAAATAAAGAGCAATCTTTTTCCATAAGGCAGTAGTGGTACGGCCCGTGGGCCACAGGTTGCCCACCACTGCCATAAGGTGTCAGCAGAGGTCTTTAAAAGTTTGGAAAAGTCAGTTCTTGCATGCAGATATTTTGAAAAAGAGGCTCCTGGAATTTCATTTAAGTGTATACATTTTTAAAACTTACACCCCACTGCATCCTCCAAAAAAGTAAAAAAAATCCCATGTGTGTATATCTCTAGAATGAGAAACAAAATCCACTAGTGTCCTTGCTGACAAGCGAGTAAGACACAAGCAATTCCTACTCTGAAGTTAAAATGGCTCAAATCACAGGAAACAAAACTTAATCTTTGAGAGCAAGGTTAATAGCCCAAAAAGCTGGAAGGAAAAGAGAACCTTGATTAAAGTTACTGGGTTCTCTCGGATACACATGTAGTCACAAACATTAGGCATTTTAATTACTGGACCTGGACAAATAACTAGAGTATGTTCATTAGTCTAGCTACTTTTTTCTAGTTTTATTTGAGGACAGATATTTGTATATCAGATTTTTCAGTTGATATCTCTGTTTTTAGAATGACTTTTTTTAAATAGTTGAGCTCTTCATTATAATAACTGAATTTTATTTCCTGGGCAGATTATTGCATACAACAAAGTGAATTAAGAGCCAGGAAAATGTAACCTGCAGCTGTGCAACAGAATACATGGGGTTGGTAGTGTTACAGAAAGTAGTTCTGCAGTAGTAACATTCTGAGTATGTAATTAGAGTATATTTAAATAGTGAGATTTTGAGAAACGTACCACTTTTCTTAGCAATCTTCTGCAAGTACCACTTACTTTATCACACAGGTGCAGGTTACTCACAGGAAGTTATCCAGCTGTCCTTCACCTGGAAATTTGATCAACTTGCCCTTCTGCACATAGAGACTAACAATTAAACACTCTGACACTTCTGTATGAACAATGCTACACAGAAATAAGTTATATGCTATTGATAAATGTACCTATTGTTTAACACTCAGAATTTTCAGTGTTTCTGTAATGCCTGTAAGCAGTCATGCTACAGTGCTAACATTAAAACAAAGCATTGCATGTTCAAAAAGTCAAATTGGAACAGGCTGTACTATAATACAAATAATATATAAACTTTTTATAAAACTGAATCAGTGAAATGCATTTTCTCCTAGAAGATGCAATCTTTGAACACTTGTTTCTTTGTATTTATCCCCATTCATAGAACTGGAATGGACCTCGAGAGGTGTTCTAGCACTCAATGCAGAACTAAGTTATCTAGACCAGACCATCCCTGCTGGTATTTGTCTAGCCTGCTCTTAAATATCCCCAGTGACAGAGATTCCACAACCTCGCTAGGCAATTTATTCCAGTGCTTAGGAAGTTAGGAAGTTTTTCCTAATGTCCAACGTAAACTGCTCTTGGTGCAATTTAAGCCCGTTGCTTCTTGTCTTAGCCACAGAGGTTAATGAGAACATTTTTTCTCCTTCCTCCTTGTACTTGAACAGTTGAACTGTTTTATGAACTTGAAAACTGTTATCATGTCTTCCCTCCGTCTTCTCTTATCTGGACTAAACAAACCCAATTTTTTCAATCTTCCCTCACAGGTCATGTTTTCTAGACCTTTAATCATTTTTGTTACTCTTCTCTGGACTTTCTCCAATTTGTCCCCATCTTTCCTGAAATGTGGTGCCCAGAACTGGACACAATACTATAGTTGAGGCCTAATCAGCGCGCAGTAGAGCAGAAGAATTACTTCTTGTGCCTTGCTTATAACACTCTTAATAATACATCCCAGACATTTTCTTTTTTTGCAACAGTGTTACAATCTTGACTCATTCTTAATTTTCCTTTTCTACTTGTGTATGGATTTATGCTACAGGAAGGTTTTGAGTAGAAAAAAGTGAGAGGGAAAGACGAAAGGTAGTTAAACAGATGGGAAGAGTATTGGGGAGGGACGGAGATGAAGCAGAAAAAAGTTCAGCAGTAAAGGGAGAAGTATGGAAAAAAGTGAGGATCAGCTAGGGTTAAACAAATACAGCTTAAACAAATTAATCCTGCATAAATGTCTGCTTTAACACTAATAAATAATATGTTGCAATATTTATAAAGTAACAATACAGAATGCTACATAAATGTTATTACTAGTGATTTCATAATCTTAAAACATTTTAAACAGTATTTTATGCTGTATATTGGCACTTTACAGGTGCATTTAGTAAAATACCTGTATCTGCTTTGCGTAGCTGAGGTTGTTATTCAACATAGAAAACGTACGAGATCTTCAGCAATACTATTTTTTATGTGGCAATGTGGCTATAATGCAACCCATATGTGTGCTAGAGACCCAAAATGAGGGAGAGTTCTTCGGTTATAGTCATGAGCATTGATGGTTAGTTGAAATGTCCTTTAGCATTACTAAACCTGTTGTCTATTAAGTATCTTGAAACTACACATTTTATTTTCTTATATCTTTGGTGTCCAACTGACCATATTTTAAATTTTTCGTAAAATAATTTTGGAACATATTTTACATGTCAAGTGGTTTATGCAGATTTTGAAAAGAATAATCAACTTAACTATTTCTGGTTCTAGCATTTTACCACTCCTCCCCCCACTTTATTTCCCTTTCTTTTTGGGTGTTTTGGCCATTTCATTTCTTGCTTATTCCCGCCTGTTCCGTCCAACCCCCATCTCTAGCCTCTTTTGCTGTTTTGGACCCCAAATCTCCTCCTCAACTGCTCCAATCTAGCCCCAGATACAGATCCTACTCATTGATTTCCTCCCAATTCTGATAACCCAGTTCATGTTCTGACTAATACTCCCCATATATTTTAAATAAAAAACCAAGCTAAGACCTAAAATATCTCTCAAGCTTTTCTCTACTTAAAGGGTCTCAATTTTACTTTTCAGATAAAAGCATCCTTGTCTATCTTATAATACCATCCTTTTAGCCACTCTGGACTCCGGTTAAACTTAGCTAAACTTTAAAATTTAATTGGAGTCTACTTAAACATTGATGTTTAACTTAATGTAAGTGAGTAATGTTCCATTGAGTTCAATGGGTCACATGCATAAAGTTAATCATATGTACAGAACTTTGCAGAATTGGGCCTTAATTATTTTCTAGTTCTCTATCTTTTATTTTCCTTGCTAAAAGCACCTTTGTTTTTACAGGCAGTTCAGTAATGCATTCATGGGTTTCACCTTCTTTAATTATTAATTAACCTATTTTATCTTTGGTATTTCTTTTTCTAATATACACATGTAAATTCCTTTTTATTGCTTCCTTCTTTAACAAGCAGTAAAATCAGTGGGGGCACACATTCCATGTCTTTTGTCCGTGGACATGTTAAACTTGATTTTATTTCTTTAATTCGCCTCTAGTTCATTTCTACAACAAGTGCTTTTTTTAAAAAAAAGAGACATCACACAGATCCTTATGAAACCACGCTGGAAACTTCTTATTCCTGACACGTCTTTTTCCAAGAACTGCCATCCATTACCGCTCCAGCTTTCTTCCTCACATGATTCTAATACTCCTTCTGCCGAACCATGTTCACCAAAGTCCTGTCTACACGAGCTTTTTTCAGAAAGTCACCCACTTTTTCTGCTCCATCAGTGAAGTGCTAGTGTAGACAGGGTACTAGTGGTTTTTAACTACAGTGTTGTGCAAGCCAGCTCAGGGCAGGCACAGGTGGCACAGTAATAAAAATACAAGTGGCCTGCATGAACTAGCACTCAAACTGTTGCTACCACCAGTGAAAGACTTCCCCAAAAACGTAGTGTAGAAAGGCCTGGATTTTTTTTAAAATGCCTATCAAAATAAGCCAGCTATGCGTTATGTTTCTATATTTCAACTTCTATTTTCAGGAAGCTAATCAGTTGGTGGCGATTGGAATCATTAATTCCTTCATTTCCTATCTGATTAAAGAATCACCATTATTTCCCCTCACCCCACTGTATGTCAACGCCTGCAGTCAACCCTCCTTCCTTAGATATTAACATTGCTTCTGATTTAACAGACAGTTGCCATAGACCAGAGGTTCAAATTAATGTTTTTTTTAAAAAGTTTGCACACACAAAAAACTTGACTGCATTTTTCCTGTATTACTAAGACTGAATAGATTTCCTTAGCCAACCTTTTCAATATTCGTTTAATGTGAAATAGAGTCCTAAAGAGTGTGTTCACCACTCCCTTTATTCTGTCAGACTGGTCTACTTCACTAATAGGTAAACAAAACATTTAAGTAGAAAAACATTCTAAACAGATATGCAGAATAAGCTCTCTTCTAAGCCAAGTCTCATCAAGATCATCAAATGTACAAACCTTCTCTACCTCACCCAATATTTTAAAGTGAACCCTATTAAATAAAATAAATAATAAATAATGGAGATATCCTATCTCCTAGAACTGGAAGGGACCTTGAAAGCTCATTGAGTCCAGTCCCCTGCCTTCACTAGTAGGACCAAGTACTGATTTTGCCCCAGATCCCCAAGTGGCCTCCTCAAGGATTGAACTCACAACCCTGGGTTTAGCAGGCCAATGCTCAAACCACTGAGCTTCACAACTAAGGTCTCATCTACACTGGTGGCGACAGGTTGGGTATGTGTAGCTACATACCACAGTGAAAAAGCAGACTGTAGCTACACCCAGAAACGAAAGTCTCTGGCAGGGGGGGAAGACAGCAGCAAAAGGCTCCAACAGCGAGAAGCTACCAGAGACTTTCCCTAGTGCACCCCGCTAGACCCGCTCTCCAATTCCAGAGCCTTTCTTGGAGGCAGGGAAAAGCTCTGACAGTGGGACACTACGCCGCTGAAAACAGCAGTGTAGAGGTTGGAGGCACTGCTTGGGTGTGTCTATACACATTTAGGATATATAGCCTAAGGTTCTGGTGTTTCTGTACTCTACTCGCCTAAGCAGTGCCTGTCTACACTGCTGTTCATACCTGTGGCTAGGGTGTGCGTGCAATGTGTGTACTCTACATCCCATCATAAGTGTATACATAGCCTAAGGTAATACTAAACTCATAAGTTTGAATTTCATGGATCATTCACAGGAGTATAAATGTCTTCAACTAAATCTTCACTATGCTACCAGATCTCATTGTTTATATCAACTAACCACAGAACCCAGAAGAGGATAAATTGTCTTAACTTCAAATTTACTCACTTTAATGACTTTTATCACCTTCTATATGCAATCTAAAGTGTTCTGTTTTATAAAAGAAATAAAGTTTCAACGAAGATTACAGTTTATTCTGTTTAATCAAATATTGCCAGTATCTGGTGATTTAATGTCCTTCAGATCCATACGCATTTAGGAAAAGATTTTGATACTAGTGTCACCACAAGTCAAGACCATTCCATAAAACAAAACAAAAAAAACCCTAAGGTTCTTCTGCAGTTTTGCCATTTTAGCTAGACTTATTATCTAAATGTAGACCTGGGCCGGTCAAAACTTACTCCCAAAACTACCAATCTCCCAAAACTCTGAAGAGGCTCATCAGAAAAGCTTCATGCAGATTAAGTGTCTCCTTAACTCTACAGGAGAAGGGAAATCCAGTGTTGAACCCAATACCCTTTAAAATTAACTTTAGGAAACAAAAATAAAGAGGGTAACTGGAGAGAGAATCATGTAGATCAGGGGTTGGCAACCTTTCAGAAGTGGTGTGCCGAGTCTTCCTTTATTCACTCTAATTTAAGGTTTTGTGTGCCAGTAATACATTTTAACGTTTTTAGAAGGTCTCTTTCTGTAAGTCTATAATATAACTAAACTATTGTTGTATGTAAAGTAACTAAGGTTTTTTAAATGGTTAAGAAGCTTCACTTAAAAATTAAATTAAAATGCAGAGCCCCCCAGACCGGTGGCCAGGACCCAGGCAGTGTGAATTCCACTGAAAATCAGCTCGTGTGCCGCCTTTGGCACGCATGCCATAGGTTGCCTACCCCTGATGTAGACAGAAGTAGTAGGAAAGGGTATAAGCAAAGGAAGAGAGTAAAAATGTAAAGAAAGTAGAAAAAGAAGGAACAGGGGACGAATAACAATCTGGCAAGAAAGTGAGGTGACAGGCTAAGACACGAGAAAGAAGATCGGAGTCAACATTTGGGAAGAATGCAGGGCAGTTGCCTCCCCTTCCCTTACATACTGTAATAACGTAAAACACGAGCAGTTAAACCAAACTGGCATCTCCCCCAGGCATTTAAATTTTTTTTGACACAGCAGTCATGAGATCAACAACAGGATGCAAATAAATTTACAGGTATGCAGCTGCCAGATGTTATTACCTCAGGATAACTACTCAGTGGATATACAACTTAATAAAATGGTCTGGGAAACTCGTCTGGCAAATGCAGGTGCATAGACTCCATGATGATGATGAGTGCAGTATAAGAACCTATGTAGAATAATATATATCTTCCTGCAAGTTTTCTACATTGATAAGAAACAGAATGAAGTCCCATGTCCTACTATTCTGAACAGTCAAGAGGAGGAAAATTCTCCTCTGACTAGGGAAATTTTATTTATTCAGATTTTTACTGCATGCCTATATGCTAAGCACATGTATTTTTAAAACAAATATTGAAAACAAAGCTCTCAAGACCTTTCCAACTCTAGCAGACTCCCTTACAACCATGATTTATGAAATCCTTAATGGCCTCTATCATAATGAAGACGGGTTTAGGGTGTGTCTTTCTGGGAGAAACCTGTGAACACTACCATGGAGCAAATGCCAAAGCTCAGACCCACCCCACGCTTTTTGTACCAATATAGTTAAACTGGTGCACTTCTTTAGCATGGCCACAGTTATACTGGTATAAAGGTGCTTACTAGAAAAAAAACTTATTTCCATAGATGTAAACCATACCAATATAAGCACCTTTTAGTCCAGTGTAACTGTCTCCACACTAAGGTGTTACATCAATTTAGCTATATATTTTTAAACAGATATAATTATATTGGTACAAAATTATGTGTAGACCAGCCCCAAGAATATCCTACCACCAGCCCCTTCCCTGGGTATATCAGGAGAATGTTTACTTAAGTGACTCCGATGATCATAACTTTTGCAGCATCAGGGGACTCTAAGTACCCAAGGAACCTAGTCATTGAGTGTTTATCTTGAGTTTCATCTGGAAATCAATTGGCAGCCAAAGCAAAATCACAGAGCAGATGTAATATGCTCACAGTGAAAAACCCCATGAAAGCCAGCCCCCACATTCTGCACTGATTCAACATATAGCCCCATGTACAGCACAATGCAGAAATCTAAACTATTTTTTTTAAATTGACAATTTAATATACCTCCCCTGAACATTAATTTAAACATGTACTCACCTAACTAATAACTAGCTTTACAAAGTTACTAAAGAGAACATACATTATACCATACAAGATGCTAGATAATCAGATCACTTTTAAGCTGACTATGCCAAATTTATCCCTGGTTTTACTCTATTTATTTCAACATAGTAAGACCACAGTTAAATTTGACCCATTTTTTACAAAGCTACTGCTTGATAAATTAATGTATAAAAAAAACAAAATACGACACTGCTAGTTCAGGGCCTCATCCAAAACCCTTTGAAGTTAATAGGAGTTTTTTGGCTGAGTTCAATGGGCCTTAGGCGATTTTTTTTAAAACTCAGATACAGTTTAGTTAGTATAACAAATATAGGATTGTTTAACATAATTAAATATTACTGTTGCAAGACTGCAATTTTCCAGCTTCCTTACTTTATGGATAAAGTGATATAGAAAATACAAATGCCAGATGATGTTTTATTTTTATGCTCTGTGGTCAATTCCAAAGTATTGTTTCCTACATTTTTTTTTTTTAATTACAGAATTCTTAAGCTACCAGTGTGTGTATGATTTTGCTATGGCACACATAAACAGGCCACATAAGATTTCTAAGGAGACAGTGTTTCTTTTAATGATTTCCACCTATACAAATAATACAAATTTACCCTATCAAGACTTGTGTTGGGAAAAATAGTTATAGATGGAAATATTTCAGTCAAAATTAAAGTGAAAGCTAGTTAATTGATTTGGAAAGAATGACTTTTGTTGTTGTTGTAATTTTACATATTCTCAGCTCTCTTTTGCCACCACAATAGGCAGTATCTTAACACTTGTTAAAAAGGTCAGCAAACTCAGGATACATACAAGGAAGGGCATCATCATCATCCCTAAACTGGTCTGTTCAGACCACCTTCTAAAAAGTACACCTCTACTCCGATATAACGCTGTCCTTGGGAGCCAAAAAAAAAAAAATCTTACTGCGTTATAGGTGAAATCGCGTTATGTCGAACTTGCTTTGATCCACCGGAGAGTGCAGCCTCGCACCCCGGAGCGCTGCTTTACCGTGTTATATCCAAATTCGTGTTATATCGGGTCGTGTTATATTGGGGTAGTGGTGTATCTGTAAAATGGCTATAAATCACCAAAGCTGATCAGCTCAAAATTTTCTTTTCCCCTTTCACCCATAAGCTATCAAAACTTTCTTCTACTGAATACCATACATTAAAATGGCTCCACCATCTTTCAACAATTTATTTTGTTTCTCTCTTTGCCTTATTTATACTTATGCACCATTCTTCTTTTTCACTTATTCCCCCTCTGCAATGAGGTGTGTACTAATTACCAATACTGTATGCTTTCTTAAGACAGTTTGTTTAGCATTTCTCATGCATAATTTAAGTTTCCACAAACATGGCATCACACAGAGATGAGACTGCTCTGTCTACTACTATTTGACATGACAAAAAAACCCAAAAAACCCAAACCCTATAACTTTTGAAGTTAAGAAAAGCTCCTACAATTTAGTTGTCAGTGTTATTGATCCAGCACTGAAAAATAAAATTCGGTGTGTCCACAGAACAAGAGGAGCATAAGCAGCCGAGCAAGATTCCTGCACCCTGTCCTAACAATTTGCCGAAGTAAGCATTGCCTCAATTTACGGATTAAAAAATTGAAGTAGGGATATTAGTGACGTGCTCAAAATCAACAAAGAATTCAGAGTTCAGATTAGGAGTTCCAGTCTGTGTGCTCAGACCACCATCCCTCTCCCATTCTAACAGGTGATTTTCTATGTGAAATGTTTATTAGAACACAGACAGTCTACCAAATTATTTAATATGGGACACCAAACAACTATCAGGTGCTAGTGTCTTTTGGTCAATCCCTAGGATTGAAATTTAAACCCTAGGAGTGAAAGACTTCATATATCCCCTGAGCTATCCAGTCTTGAACCTCTCCCAACTTACATCTTAAATAACTTTGTCCCAACGAAATCCTGAAAAGTTATTACAAAAAGAAATTACTGAACATGAATGCCAACCTTACTATATGCATGTGCCTGGACTGCAGTCAAACATCAGTGAAATACTGTAATCTGTATTGATAAAAACCACCAGCTCCTGAAGACATATGAAGCAGGGGAACTGGAAAGCCAACAAATGACCTTACCATCAGTGAGAGAGGAGAATGATGTGAAGAAACTGTAGGGAGAGGATAGTAGATCCTGTCAATTTTTTTCATTAAGAGTTTGTGAGACCTTACACAGAGAGGCAGGAGGCAATCAAAAGTAGCAAATAAGCAGCTGAGAACCAACGAAGCTAGAGAAGCAGGGCTGTTTGGCAACATTAAAAAAAAAAAAATGTGCAGCAGAGGAAGTTTGTGTGGTCACGGGATTTTATCCCAAGGAACAGGAATGGAAGAAGCAGAAGTTGAGGTTGTGCCAGTGTTAGAAAGACAGGCCTTGTCATAATGAGAATGGGGCAAAGCGGAAGGGATGGGGCAACAGGAGGGGAGGAATTCTACAAAGAGTCAATGGAGGAGAGAGCAGGAGACAGAGGAGCTATGGACTGCACTGGAGGTTGCAAGAGGCTGGGAAACAGCGGTTGCATTGTTTGAAGGAGACGAAGCAGTGGTTGGAGAGAGGGAATGAGGAAACAAAAGTCAGAGGAGGGACAGAATTTAGTGAACACAAGGTCAAAGTGACTGGTCATTTGGTCAGTGAGAGAGTAGATCCAGGACTGAAGGTCACATGAGGTGGGGTGAAGCTGAGCTAACAGGTCTGACAGGACATCAGTATGGAATCTGAAGTTGCCCCGGGTAAAGGTGAGAAATTGTGAAAAGTGGAAACGGATAGCCAAGAGTCTATGGCTATATCTACATTGCCCCGCAGTTTGAACTACAGGGGTGCGAACAGCAGTGAGAGATGCACTGTAACTCCCCCACGTAGATGATGCAGTTGAGAACTAAAAGGTTCCTACTTATTAATGTAGTCCTCTTCAAACAGGGCTACACTAAAGCCTATGTCAGTGACAAAGCTGGATTTTGAGGAGTCCAGCATAAGCGGCAGCGCACAGAAGACAGTGGGAAAAGACAATAAGAGTCAGAGTATTGTTCAAAGGAGAAGACTGGGGCTGGAAGTGGCTGGACAAGGAGAGAAGCTGTGAAGATGTGACTCACCTTATGTAGATGGCAAACTTTTTGGAGAAGGAAACAGGCTTTAATGATGCTTGTGAAATTACTATGCAAACTAGCAACACCATACAAATGTAGATAATAAATGTGGCACTTCATGTATATTTTCTCTGTATATACTGATCAATATATAGACTTCAGTTTCCAGAGCTGACAAGAATTAAATACACCGCTACCTCGATATAACGCCACCCGATAGAACATGAATTCGGATATAACACGGTAAAGCAGTGCTCCGGGGGGGATGAGGGGGGCTGCGCACTCCGGTGGATCAAAGCAAGTTCAATATAACGCAGTTTCACCTATAACGTGGTAAGATTTTTTGGCTCCCAAGGACAGCGTTATATCGAGGTAGAGGTGTATATGTTTTAAAGGTGCAGAAACATATACTTTTTTTTTTTAAATTAACTGAAAGACATAATTAAGAACTGAATGTGCATAGTTTGTTGGTTCTTCTTTTGACATCAAAATCAATGAAGAAACAGGTTTCCAAGGACTCAATTCTGCTTCCAGTCATAATTCACCGTCATGCTTTACTGACCATACCAAGACTAAGGTTATATGACACATATGCTATTTATACAAAGAGAAACTTGCAGAGACTAGTACTATTAGCTCAGTAGCCATTATTTCAGGTACTCAAGGCAGTTCTCTAATTGTGTTTCATAATTCTTGTTCACAGAAATACTAGACCTTTGGATTCCAAGATACACTCCTTAAATATAGACTTCAGCATTTATAGTGTCTGTTCTTTCAACTTTATCTTAGATTGATTAAAAGACTGCATACTACTCAAGTTCTGCTTGTCAATGCTATCAGCCTTATGCTTGAGGATTTCAGTAATTGTAAAATCAAATACAATTTTGTAATAAAATGGTAACATATTAGTTTTCTTGATTCATATTATTCTATTAAAGAAACCCTAATGTAGTACAAATAATTAAAACCATTATTGTAACTTAAGAATTCACTTACTGTTTTTAAAAACATATTTAAAAGCAAATAAATAAATAAATACATATAGGAAACCATCACCTAGGCAGTCAGAAGAGACAGAATAAGCCTGCATGTTTGTTTGTTTTAAATTTTCCACTGTTTACAATAGCCCCTTAGAAGTTTAAAAATAAGATTCCTTTTGGCAGCAAATCTGGTTTTGGCTATATAAAAACTTCAATTCCACACTGGCAGGGTAAGATGGTAAAATTTGCACTGTTGCTACCCATACTGTACCTTTCCGGTGAATCCACTGTAGTCTATGGGTATGTCCGCAGAACCAAAACAGTCCAGTCCCGTCCCATCCCGTCCCCCCAAAACCCTCACACCACAGCAGTGAGTCTCAGAGTCCAGTCAACTGACTTGGGCTTGCGCTAAGGTGATAAAAATAGCAGTATAGATGTCCGGGCTCAGGCTAGAGCCCAGGCTCTGAGACCCACCTCACCGCATTTCAGAGCCCGGACTTCAGCCCAAGTCACATCTACATAGGTATCTTTAAGCTCCATAGTGCAAGCCCCATGAGCCCAAATAAGTCGACCCAGGCTCTGAGACTTGTTGCCACATTTTGTTTTTGCTGTACAGACATACCCTACAAATTAAAAAATGCACATAAAACCCATTAATTTCCAGAAGCAGGTTTTCTTTATTGGCAATGAAGCATTAGGTTTAAAATCAGATGTGGACTGAGGACACTCTCATTCAGGTTAGAGACTCAGGTTTAGGTGCTCAATAGGTTGACCATGTTCAATTAGATAAGTTGATACTTTGTGAGAAAAATATGGTGGCTTCACTCACAATACAAAAAAACTGGTATACAAACAGAATTACCCTGTATGCTCATTACTGTACATACCTTATTCCTACAAGAAAAAGACTAGAAGCCAAATCATCCCCTTTGCAAGCGGAGGGGATTAATCTGGAAGATCCTGAAAGGTGCCAAGAAAGAGGTCAGTAATGGCACTTCTGCAGCAACATCTTTCACCTTCTTCTGATGCCACAGAAGCCACTCTGACTGGTCTTTCACAGGGATCTGGTTCTGTGGGTAGAAGGATGTGGAGGCTGGCTGCTCTCCACAGTTCTGTACCTTCCTCCAATTCCATCGTGAATCAGTTAGATCATTCTGATTCTGTCAACATTACTTACCCACTTTCTCCCTTTGTGCTGAGAATCCACCCCACCTGATGGGGAAAGGACCAGCATCTTGGGACACGAGAGTACCTACTAAAGCTGTGCTGCTGTCAGAGGTAGTTAGGGAAGGGGTAGCCAAGAAGCAGTATAGAACAAAAGAACTTCTGTATTTAGAAGTTTTCTAAGTGTAAAAGAGAGATTCAATCTATGTGGTAGGTCAATGCATATTGTATTTTGCCTTCAGGCCACCAGACAAGCTAATCATCAAGAATTTAAAGAACAGGGTCACACTGCCTTACAAAATAAAGACAGGTTTGCCTAAGAATTCTAGAGCTGGCAATATGCATATTCAGGGTGTTTACTTCTCTTCAAAGAGCAATAGAGTCCCTTTTAGCAGCTAAACACAAAGCCTATATACTGCATTGATTAAAGAAGTGTACAGCTATTAAAAGACACATGCACTTTAGAACTTTTTATGTTATTATGCAAAAAATACTTGATCACTTCAGTCTATTACACTATATCATGAAAAGTGGAAAGACTTTTTTTCAAGAAAATCCCAATCATTTGGAAATTACTGTCCAACAAAAGGAAAAGGTTTAAATCTGACACAGTTGTTCTGTTATCTCTATAACTCAGAATTATTCTTTAGAATCCAAACTCAGGCTCCTGTCCTCTATCCCATTTGAGCAACACCAAAGTGTCACTGCTAATCTCACCTCTCATTTTTAAAAGGTTGGTTTCTAGCTCTTTTCCTTTAAGTAACAGCCTTGAAAATGTAACTGATTATTAGGGCTTAAAGTATGGCACTGATTTTTCCATGGGTTATTCAGAGATCCCCACATAGAATGACTTATGTCCAGCCTTTGGGATCTGTGGAAGCTATAGCCACAAGTTTCTAATTTTTTTGTGGCGGTCCCAAATTGGTTTGTCAGTGTGGGGGACAGCACTGCTACTGATGGTACTAACCTCTCTACAGCAAGATCTCTCAGAACCTACATCCTGCAGCTGAGCAGGTTCCTCTAATGAGAGCCAATGTAATCTCAGTCTGGCCACAAGGAAAGAGACAGTGTATCTAACTGATTAAGCACAGAAGCAAGTGACTCCTGCATTCTAACCCTGACTGCTGAAATTACAATTTCAGTCAGTCATATTGAATGGAAAGTTTTCCCTTATCAGGGAATACTATCAACAGAAGCTGTCTGACTGAGAAACATCAATTTCATTTGCTATTATACTTTATTTTTCAGTTCAAGGCATTTATATTCTATGATTCTATATAAATCATTGAAACACTAACATTAAGCAGTCTTAAAGGGGATTCCTATGTATCAATATTCTATATAATAGTACTTTCTTCAAAGCATCTTACAGACATGAATATTGTTAGAGCCTAAGTATTCAAACAGAAAAAAAGCTATTTCTGAAAGTTTTGTTTAGTGACTGGTAGCCTGCTTTTCAGAGGTGATCAGCACCCACCACTGAATGAAGTCAAAATGAGTGCTGGATGCTCAAACAAATAACAAACCAACAAGGCATTGATTTATTATCATTCCTGTCACACAATTCAACAGTCTATACAGCAGTACAGACATTCATTAATACTTCAAAATACCCTGACCAAGAAAAGCACAAACCTACCTGTAGAGCAGGTTCAAATCATTAACTAAAGACTCAGCTGACAGCACACTGCACAAAGCAACACTGGCAGCCAATTTAGCCTTTTTGTGATTGCTATCACATGGAAACTTTATTAGCCTGCACAAAAGAATTAAAGAGGTAATTCAACTTCTCTGCCAAGCTAAATTACAAAGAGCAGAGATTTGACATCCATTCTTTTCTTATTTATCCTTTTCTTCTAGCTATTCAACTTGTCTTCTTCTTGGACCTGTTTCTTTATGAGTTTAGAGAATAATGTCGGATAAATAAACTACTCATATGTTGCCGCTAAATACGGTTTTTAAAATGCAGTTTCCAAGAGAGTCTTTAGACTTTTCTGAACATCACAACACCAATGTACAAAAGATGTAAAACAGTTGCTTGCAAAGATTACTACTAAGGATCAAAAGCTGGGAATTTTCCCTGAAGGAAAAAAAAAATACACTTCTCCTGTATCGTCACATACACCAACAAAGTATTAAGCTATCTTAGACCAATAAAGTTTATGACAGTCCTTCCAAGCAGCACATTCAATGTAAGTAACAGAATAAAATACTAAATAATTCCTTCCTACAACATTTTTCCTCATGTTCAAAAATAATGGAGAAGTTGTACATGACTCATCTTTCAGTGGACGATTTAAAAATAAAACAGGCAAGTTGTTGAGACCAACAGCATAGAAATCAGAGTGGAGAAAATATAGGGAATGATCCTTCTGTTGCTGAAGAATGAAGAGGGAGAGCAAGCCTGTTTTCCAGCTCTGACTACTAGAGTATGAAAACAAAGCAATCACTTCTAGGATCTATCCATCTAGCCACAGCTTTTTCTTACAAGTGCTTAGTTACCTGGCCTCATCTTCCAGCAGTTGGAGAAAAACAGAGGAGACAAGTTTGCATCTCTTAAGAGTGAGCACTGATCAAATTATCAAATCACCAAAGCTTCATACACCTTTATTGTCACCACAGATTAATATTGCTCAGAAGCAACAAAACAACAGTAGGTACAGTGACTGACACAACACTACCTTTCCCCATACAGAAGCAGCAAGCATTTGCACAGTGCATGGGTCTGCTGCACACCCCCAACAGGCTACTCTGAAAAAGCAAAAACAGCAATCATAACAACAAGTTGGTAGATCTTATAATAAAAGGAAAGACTTAAGAGAAACACTACTGCTGTTCATCCCCAGAGAATACACAGTGAAACCTGTACTAACAGCCTCCTCTAACTGGAAATATCCCTAGTCTTCAACCACTTAAAAAAATCCCCATTAATTTTATATATAATTTTACACACACACTTTTATTATGTAACAGATTTTGAAAGGGCCCTTTGCAGGTTTCAACGTAAACTGTTTTTCTTGATTATTTGCACCCTAACATTCTCACATTCCTCATATCTACCCATTTTCACAAGCACTCCTAGGACAGCAACTTGACTGAGGAAAACGTAGCCCACCCCACACAACTCAAGAACAGATAAAATAATCTTGCCACACAACTCCACCTGAATAGGTAAACACCCACACCCACCCCTCACAAAGACAAAAATCCTGAAGTATGCCATTCACCTTGAAGAGGGGAAAAATGCAAATACTCTCATCCCTATATACATATCTTCCTCCAGAGTCTGCCACATTACTTAAACTTTGACCAGGTAAACTGACCCACCCCTCCCCACAGGATAAGGTCCTTCTTGCATAAGTAGACCCCCACCCCCAGTAAAATATAATCCCCTAGATACACATCACCATAAATTGGTAGTTACCTTCTTCTGTGAAAATCCTTGCACAGGTTAAGTGCCCTGCTGCCAAGATAAGTGGCTCCCTATGGTGTCTATCCATCTATGTCCCATAAATCCCACCAAATATCCACCCTTCAGAACAATGTCCAATCTTTTATTCCTCCCCCATAACCCTCCTGTCCAGTTCCGATAACCAACCTCAAGATAGCCATCTCCATACAGGGTCTCTCCCATCCCACGCCATGCTTTTCCTGCACAGAAAGACAGTACTACCTCCAAGTATTTCCCTGAAACGTCTGTCACTCCCTCTCCCAAATCAGACACATAACCCACTCCATGTAAATTTCCAGGCAAAGTCTATCACAAATTCCCAATTCTTCCTGTTCCCATGTCCAGGTAAATACCACCCTGTCCACAGGATAAGACTCTCCCTGCAGTAAGTGTCACTCCCCACCAGGAAATGCCTACTCAAGTAACCTGCTTCCCACCTTTGCCCCTCCATATAACACAAGAACTAGGGATCACCCATGGGGCAGCAGGTTTAAAATAAACATGAAGAAGTACTTCACACAGCCCAGTGTCAACCTGTGGAACTCATTGCAATGGGATGTTGTGAAGGCCAAGAGTTTAACTGGGTTCAAAAAAGAAGTTGACCAGTTCACAGAGAATAGGTCTTATCAACAGTTATTAGCCAAGATGGTCAGGAATGCAACCTCATGCTCTGGGTGCCCTTAAACTTCCAACTTCCAGAAGCTGGGACTGGATGAAACGGGATGGATCACTCGAAACTGCCATTCTGTTCACACCCACTGAAGCACCTGGCATAGGCCACCATCAGAGACAACATACTGGGCTAGGATGACCATTGGCCTGACCCAGTATGGTCGTTCTTATGTTCCTACACAGTTGGTCATCTACACATACACCATCCCTCTGCCCATGTAAATGCCCCACACAGAATAAGCATCATCCTGCAGGGTCCGTGATTACCTAGGCAGGAGTTCCTGATTGGTAAATAACCCTTTGCTGGACAAGCATCATCCTGTGGTGTGCTGTCACTCCCCCTATGCACTCGTGCCCTGGTAAGCATCTCCCCATTCACAAGGTAAGCATCTCCCTGCAAGACCTGGCACCTCCTACCCCCATGTCCAGGTACATATTACTCTTACCTCATGCACAAGTACGCAGGTGAGAGTGGCTCACCTCTTCATCAGAATAAACATCCTCCATACACAGCCCTGCCCAGAATAAATATCTTCATGCACAGCTTGTCACACTCCCCTCCCCCAGGTAAATGTTCTCCCCTCTCGACCAGCTCTCTCAGGGCCTGTCGCTTCTGACACCCCAGGGAAATGCCCCCTCCCTGCACTAGCATCTCCCTAGGACCTGTCACTCCCCATCCCAGGGAAATGCCCTCCCCTGCACTAGCCTGTCACCCCCCCTCCTCCCCTGCACTAGCATCT
>NW_020664582.1:3020095-3070637 GCF_002925995.2 Terrapene triunguis | reverse complement strand
CAGGACCGGTCACTCCCCATCCCAGGGAAATGCCCCACACACAAACTAGCCTGTCACCCCCTCTCCCCCCGCACTAGCATCTCCCCAGGACCGGTCACTCCTCATCCCAGGGAAATGCCCCCCGCCCCACCCCTGCACTAGCCTGTCACTCCCCCTCCCCTGCACTAGCATCTCCCCAGGGCCTGTCATTCCCCACCCCCCATGCCAAGTAAATGCCCCCTCCCCTGCACTAGCATCTCCCTGGGACCTGTCACCCCCCATCTGGGAAATGCCCCCCCCCGCACTAGCCTGTCACTCCCCTCGCCCCCAGCATCTCCCCGGGGCCTATCACTCCCCCTCCCGTGCACTAACATCTCCCTAGGACCTGTCACCCCCAATCCCAGGAAACGCCCTCCCCTCCCCTGCACTAGCATCTCCCTGGGATCTGTCACCCCCCATCCCGGGAAATGCCCCCCCTGCACTAGCCTGTCACCCCCCCTCCTCCCCTGCACTAGCATCTCCCTAGGACCTGTCACCCCCAATCCTGGGAAATGCCCCCTCCCCTGCACTAGCATCTCCCCTGGGCCTGTCACCCCCAATCCCGGGAAACGCCCCCCCCCCTCCCATCTCCCCAGGGCCTGTCACTCGAGCCCTGACACACACCCCCGCTGCTCGGCCCCGGCCCCCACTCTCCACGCCCCCTTGGCCGGTGCGGCTCCCCAGGCGAGCCCGGGGCTCCACAGGCCGCGCCCGCCCCGCCTCGGGAGCGCGGCCGGCCGAGAGGTTCCTTTACCGTCTGCGCGCGGCGCAGCCCCGGGCTGGGCCATGGCTCCGCCGGCGTCCCCCGCTCCCCTCAGGCAGCGGCGCTGGGGCTGAAACCGCTACGCCAGGAGCCGCTGCGAAAGACGGGAGCTGCCGGGCTGGGCCTCCGCCTCCTCCGCCTCATCCTGACAGCGGGCAGGGGGCGGGCGGAGCGGCGCGCAGGCGCCGGGAGCTGACCCGGGAGACCACGGGACCCGCGCGGGGCTGGGCCGGGCCGGGGCGGCGGGCCGAGGCCGAGTAGAGGGGAGAGAGGGAGGGGGTACGTGCCCCCCGGGATCAAGTGGAGGAAGGGAACCTGGGGAAGAACGAAAGCAGGAAGGGGAGATGGGGCAGCTGCTGGAGTGGAGCTGAGACCATCAGGCTGTGGGGCCCTTGCCTAATTCTGTGACCATCAGTAATAGTCTGGGGTCCCAGCTCCTGGCCTGTGGCCTCACCTGATGGGCCGCAGGTGAGGAAGCCCCTCCAATGAGCCCATTCCACAGCATCCTACGCTTGGCCCCATTCTCCTGCAGTATCAGGTGTTGGGTTACTTCAAGGAGACGCCAGGATTTGATAGACCGATGGCCTGATCCTGTGCCCTGTACTTCACCTGCCAAATTTCCACTAGCTTTTGCCTTTGTCATTCATTTGTTATGTAGGATTCTCAACAAAATTAAAATAAACCCAAACATTTAAACATGTACTAATATAAAATTTGACCTATTCGTTCTGGTATCACTAGGGAATCAAGTGTCTGGGATTTATTTGAAATCCAAAATGGAGTCACCATATAAATCCCCCGTTTCAGAGTAGCAGCCGTGTTAGTCTGTATCCGCAAAAAGAACAGGAGTACTTGTGGCACCTTAGAGACTAACAAATTTATTATTTATTATAAATCCCCGTTACTCCTTTAAAACTTGCCCTAGACACCCAGGGCCAAATTACTGCTAGCATAAGTGGGCACAACTCAAAAGGGTTCTGGCAAAAGGTTTGCCTTTACTAATACATTAGACTTCATTGCAGTCCCATCAATTACACCCTTGCTGAATTTGGCCTAAATACTTGATGCATCGACTTTGGCAAGCCATGTCCTGCCAATAAAGTGACCGAAAAATTAATTGAATTTCAAAATCCTAAAGAGTAGGAACACCCACATAGATCCCACAGCTGTGGACTGAGGACACGGGGAAGACACTGAGGGGGAAACCATATGAAGGTCCTGAACTGCAGACAAAGGTGAATAGTGCAGCATACTGTATTCAGCGAATTATGGAAACCACAAAAAATATGTAGAGGAGGAGAAAGAAAACACATTCTAAATGCTAGGAAGTTATTTTAAAAGACTATTTTGATCAAACAGAACAAAGTAACCTATTCTATAGTATGACACAAGGTCTGGTGCTCAGAGGACATGGATTGGGACTATGTAACTTCATTTATTTTCTGCATCTGCACATTAAAATATTTTAGACTATACACTGCCGAGAGTGGGTTATTCCACATATATGTATACTGGCCACTAATCCAGCTTCATAAACAGATGTGAAAATATACCTACTGAAACCACCCATCCCTTTGGCAACCTACTCCTTCCTCACCTTTAGCAACTCTTTCTTCCCACAGGAGGTTTTGTCCCAGAATGCTTTCTGCCCTTCCTCTCCCATTTGACCCTGAGCGCCTTTCACCTTACCTCATTGAAGGCAGGAGAATGCAGCCTGCACAAATAGAGCCATATTTTCAAAATTGCTCAGCTGTTGTTTAGGCACCTAAATAAAAGGCCAGATTTTACAAGTATTCAACACAGTGAGCACTGAGTTCTTTTGACAATCTGGACTTGATTGTGGGTGCTGAGCACTTGAAAATTTGGTCTCACATATCTCAAGGTAGGCACCCAAAAATGGCATAATTCCCATTGACTTTATTGGTGTAGGCTCAGACTCTTAAGGAATCACTCACTGCTGCAAACAGAAATTCAGATGATCTCCAGCTTGTATCCTTATTTATCTGCAGGTGCTTAATAAGGGATGAGTGTAAACCCTCCCTCCCTCCAACCATCCAGATCATCAAAACAGCTAGTGGGTCTTCTGACATTCCAAAAATCTACATCAAAGCTCAAAAACAATGCTTGTATATTAAAGGGTTTAATACTGTAGCTGGGAGAAGAGGAAGGGCTGAAACTTTGTTTTTCGTGTTCTCCTATCTAGAGCTTGACTAACTTTATAAGTAAGTTTCATACTTGAGCTTTGTTGTCTGCTTTTGGAGGGTGATAGGACCTGTCAGATGTAAAGATTTACACAGTATATAATAGCAATGTCTTGGAATTTAGAACAATCGGATCACTCCCCCTGTTCCTTCCCAAATGTCCCATTTAATTATGATAATTTGCAGTTCTATTGCACTGAGAATCTCAAAGGGTTTTACAAACATGAATCGGCTAAGTCTTACAAGAGCTCTGTGAGGTAGGTAAATATTAATAGCAGGATGAAGATATGAAAACAGGCCCAGAGTGATTCAGTGGCAGAACCAGGAGTAGAGCTCGAGTCCTGAGGCCCAATCCTACACTTTTAGTTCTAGACAACACTACCAATATTAATGAACCAATCAGATTGCTGCAGGAGGTCATTGACTATTTCCACCACTCAAGAAGATAAGATGAAGGTTCCCACAGAATTAATCACTGTCTGGCAGATTTTCATGGCAGAAACTGCAGTTTTGCCAAACCTGTTTAGCTTCAGAGCCTAACATTGATATTTCAGCATCCATAGAACATGCAGTAGACAGGATAAATGAAGACATGGTTGACTTGAAAAAGTGCACTCTGTAAATTAGTACAGATTAGAGATAAGGCTAACACCTCAGACCCTCCCTGCCTGAAATTTGAACTAACCAAAAATATTAGTTTGCAGCTATTGGTGAAACAATAGTGACATCCAGTGACTAGCTAAGCTAAACCAAAGTGTGTAGTCCCTGTGGATGTCTACAGGCAAGGCTCAGATTGGAGGGAAGGAAGGAAAGGAGTTTAGAAAAGTCATTCACACAGCTATGTCTCTCAGGGGTGTGAAAAATCCGCACCCCTGAGCAATGCAGTTAAGCCGACCTACCTCTCAGTGTAGACAGTGCTAGGTTGATGGAAGAATTCTTCCATCAACCTAGCTATCACCTCTTGGGGAGGTGGATTATCTACATGTAGATAGTGTCTATACTGCAGTGCTGCAACTGTGCCACTGTAGCATTTTCAGTGTAGACAAGCTCTAAGACAGAGAAGTGGGATTTTCTTTTGGCTCTATAGAGAAATAAAAGCATAAATAAAAAGCAGAATAATTTTTTAATCTTTTTATTTCTTTATTCTTTGATAGGTACAGGCACCCATCATAGATGTGCTGTGTGCGCAAAACAGAATGACATTTCAAATCACAAACTAGAGTAGTCATCCAGACATACAAGGCGAAGTCCCTAACTGGTTTAAATTAATGTAGCTTCACTGATTTCAATGCAGATAGGCTGATTTATGCCAGCTGAGAATCTAGCCTACACATAGCATCAAAACTCACATCAAAAAGAGCTCCCGAAGCCAGTATTTATTATCATTTAACATTTTTATAGCCGTAGTGCCTATAAGGCACAATCAAGTTGGATTCTATTATGCTAGGCACTGTACAAATATAGAATCAATGACAGTTCCTGCCTCTTTGATAAAAGAACACCCACAGCTTAGTTCATCCCATCTCAGAGAAAGGCTGAGTTACAAGACAGATTTTGCAATCTGCCTGCAGGTTCAACAAACTTGGATTCTGTTGCACCAAGGAGGAAGTAAATTCCAGAGTTGAGGTCCTCCCTTGAGAATGCTGTGCTCCCAGATACCAGGTGAACAAATCCAAAGCGTGTCATCTCATGCATCCCAGATGATTTCATGTGTAACTTGTCAAAGATCCAGGTGACAATCTCTTTCACTGGACTAACCACAAATAAAAGAGACGCTGTCATGTTTTATCTTTACAGATATGAAACAAGGAAAAGACTTATAACCTGAACATATAGGGGACAAGGCATCACGGAGGAGGAGCTATGCATCCTCAACTCGAAATGAAGCCAAAGGGAGCATTCAAAGAAGGCACTCAGCAGCTTAAATTCTGTCAAGTAGCAGTTAATGGAGTTCTCTCATGTCCGGAAGGAGAGGACATGAGAGACTGAGGAAAGGAACAGCACAGAAGTTTGTGCTAGTACCTTAACTGAATATTTCTAGACTTTAGATCTTGGATCTGAACTAGCCAATATTTTACCTTTCAAATGTCAGTTTTTTAACCATAATTCAGAATTTCCTGACTTTCAAACATTTGTTTCCTCAATAACTACAATGTTCTAATAATGTGGTAAATTAATGGTCTATTTACAACATTAGGACTGAATCCTGCAAAAATTTAGTCATCTGAGTAACTTTGCTCATCAAAATTGTTTGGTCATTGAAATTGATTGTGTGAGTAAAGTTACACATATGTGAGTGTTTGCAGGATTGGGGCCTTAACTCTCTCTTCTACACAAAATGTTATTTGGGAATTTAGATTGGTCTAAGCTTTGCCATGCGGGGATTGGTTAAAATTTCCAAATCATCAACTCTTTCCTGCAAAAATGTTAGGAATTCAGTACTGAACAATTACATTACTTGCAACTGTAACTTCTTAGAGAACCCTAGAATATTTTATGTAGTTAAAATCTTTTTCAAGAGCAATTGAAAAATTATGTTATTTCCTCCTTATTGTTTAAAGGGTTCCATGTGGTACAATTCTTTGATTATATGGAAAGTAGATGAAGCCAAAAATGACATTTGGCAGGCAAAAATCTAGGCTGCTTGCATTGGCTCCAAATCTAGATACGCTCATATTTATGATCTCATTTGAAAGCTGTGTATATTAAGATTCTAAAGCTCTTTTAGTTCCCATGGGGTTACTTCATTGGACACTCTGATGTACCATGTATCTAAACAATTTTTCTTGTTGCAAAATAACCACAGAATCAGAAACTCAATATGGGCCCATAACAAAGTACACATTAGTAACATACACTTTTGGCTAATCTTGTACAACAACATTTAGTTAGAATCCTAACTTTAAAGAGACTAAAAAATAACAGTACCCCTCTAATATAGGTATGTATTTATATTCCTCAGTTTAAAGGTTGGGAAACTGAGGCACAGAACAAGGCAAAGTGACCTACTCAGGTTAGGTGTACTGAATTAGACACAGAGTAAGTAACAGAACTTCAGAGTTCCAACTCTGACCATTATATACATTCTCTCATTAAAAAAACGAACGTGATCATTGAGGTTATTGGCAGTGGGTTAAGTTTTGAGGATGCATATACAAGATGGGTATTTTGCAATCAGAGACACTCTGAGTAAATTGGAAGATTTGGTACATATTACATGCAGTAGTATCTTTCAAAACAATAGATCATATTAGCTGAAGTTTCCAGTGCACTCATTTCCCTAGTGTAATTTAGGGTGACCAGATAGCATATGTAAAAATCAGGATGGAGGGGTGGGGGTAATAGGTGCCTATAAAAGAGAAAGCCCCCAATATCGGGACTGTACCTATAAAATCGGGACATCTGGTCACCCTAGTGGATCTTGTTCTGGACCCAATGCTACAGCCCTTGTTCATGTGAACAGTCAATTAATATCAGTGAGATTACTCATGTAAGGATTACAGGATTAAGCCCTTTATTTGTGGCAAATTTTCAGATCTAATCTCCCTATGAGGCACATGCAGATCAGATATCCTGTTAATTCTAGTGCTAACAATGCCCACTTGCCAAGAGGAAGAGGGAGTATTGCAAGCACCATGAAATTTGGTGTCCCAAGTGTGTTGTATTAAACTGTGTAGCCACTAGACTTCCATTTTAAGACTATGAAGGCTTTTGTTTTGGAGGGTTGATAGTTTTTTGTTAATCCATGCAATGATAACTCCCACAACTGACAAGGGATAGCTTAAGGCAGGGGTGGTCAAACCACGGCTCGCAAGCCGCATGTGGCTCTTTTATAATTAAAGTGCAGCTCGCGGAGCCCCCTAGGTTCTCCCCCCCCCATTCTTCACTGAGTGGGGGAAGCTCGGGGTTTCAGCCATGCAGCGGCGTGGAGGGGTTAGGAATTTCTGCCAGTGGGGAGAGGGGGTCTTGGGGCTTCAGCCCTGCAGGAGGTGCCTGCTGGGGCACCGGACTTCAACAGGAGCGGGGCAGAAGCTCCGAGTCTCGGCAGGCACCTCCCACAAGCGCCTTTCCTGAGTGGTTTGTCTACCTACCTCTTTATTTTCCTGGAGTCTGTTCTCTGTGCCTACGTCTCTCAGACACACTCACACAAAATATCTTGTACTTCAATAGCACCTTCCATCTGAGGAAGAGCTTCACAAACATAATTGGACTAAACCCCCCAATACTCCCTGTGAGGCAAGTATTATTTCAGTTTTATAGACTGGGAAACCGAGCCACAGAGAGAGATAAAGTGACTTGCCCAAAGTTACACAGAAAGTCAGTGGCAGAGATGGAAACAGAATCCAGATCTCCTGACTCCCAATCATGTGTTTTTGCCATAAAACCATCTTTCCCCCCTTTGCTTATTTATTACAGCTTCAAATAGCTTCAAACCTCCCTTGAAAAATGCACAACGGCAAACATACGTTGTAAAATTAATACTCGGCTACAAAGTACAAAGATTAAAATGACTCATATTTTATATAACATCAGCGCATGCAGGAAATGTTTAAAACTGGGACACTCTTGACTTTGTGCTACATCCTCCCCAATAAAGCAACACTAAGAATCACTGTTTCTCCATTGACACCAGGAAAGATTTCACATGTTTTAGCCTCTTTCAGATCTCCTCCTCCAGACATATTGCAATCTGTCCTATATTTACATGCAGACTTAATGTCACTCAGCCCATTTATATGCCACCTCCACTGCTCTTGTTACTATGGAGAAGATTGATAAACAACCAGTTAGCAAATAAAATATTTCAGGAGGAATGTGAAAACCACTACCTAGGGAATTTTCACGTACTGCGCAGTGATAACATTTTATTCAGCATTTGTTGTAACTTAGCAGAGCCTCTCTCACTGCGGCATCAGCCACATGCTGTGTAGTCAAAACATGCTCTTCCCACAGGACTTAGAAACTTAGACGTGTAACTGTATCTTACCCTGGTGGAATCAGTATAATTCTCATAGAGGAGAATTCTTACTTTAAAAGTAATTTAGCTGGAGTGGAATGCAAAGAGCACCCTCAAGTGTCTAAGCAGAGTAACTGCAGAAAATATCAGAGGCATGATTTATTGCTACATACTAAGGTGTCTCATTGCATTTCACAGCCAAGATAGCCTATGAAGATGCAAGGAAGATATGTAAGCTACAACACATTGTAGAGATAACACTTGTAGATAAGACAGGGTGGGAGTGAAGAATGACACAGTGACCACATTTCAGTAACAATTACTGAACATTGAGACAATTTGGAGGCGCAGGGAGTAAGGTTAGATTGGTTTTTATGAGACCTCACCAATGCCGAATAGGGGGGAATGATCAAGTCCCTCGATCTGCTGGCAATGCTCCTACTTATACAGCCCAAAATGCCGTTAGCCTTCTTGGCAACAAGGGAACACTGTTGACTCATATCCAGCTTCTTGTCCACAATAACCCCTAGGTCCTTTTCTGCAGAACTGCCTAGCCACTCAGTCCCTAGTCCATAGCAGTGCATGGGATTCTTCTGTCCTAAGTGCAGGACTCTGCACTTGTCCTTGTTGAACCTCATCAGATTTCTTTTGGTCCAACCCTATAATTTGTCTAGATCCCTCTGTATCCTATCCCTACCCTCCAGCGTATCTACCACTCCTCCCAGTTTAGTGTCATCTGTAAACTTGCTGAGGGTGCAATCCATGACAACCTCCAGATCATTAATGAAGATATTGAACAAAACCAACCCTCAAGAAAGGAAAAGAATAGGAAGAAAAGTTTGCACAGAGTTCTGCAATATGTTTATGATTGGGTGAGAAGAAGGAAGTTATGGGAGAACTCAGAATGCATGACATTGAGAAAAGGGCAAAAATCTGCGGAAAGGACCAAAAAAAAAGATGGTGAAATAGGTTTGGGGAGCCTCTGCAGAGAAGTGAACCCAAACGGGTGTCTGAGAGAAGGATACACCTTCCTGTTGCCAACAGATATGCAAAGCGCTGGTAAAATGCTAGTTGGATACAGAACCATAAATGCTTGGTGGATAACCAATGGGGTTATTATTAATCAAAGACAAACAGAGTGTTCCACTTCAGCACAATGTTCAAACTAAAATAGCACAAACGTATTCTGCCTAGAACCAGACATATGATGGGCTGGCATAAATTATAAATGCTGTAATCCAAGACAGCTCTTCTCTTTGTTGTGTTCAGCATTCCCAGGAATGTTTACGCGTGTGTTCCTTCTTATTCTCTTTACAATGGACTTGCAAAGCAGAACGCAGCTCTTTGATTAATGCTAAGGAATGCTGTGCCCTGTGGCTACAGTACCCAGATGTAGTGGTGAGAGCACTGAAAATGTAGGAAACCTTTAATCTCCTGTGGAACTTGGTTAAATTGTCTGAATTGAGCATATAGTCCTTCCTTTTCAGATATATCAGTTATATTAAGTCTGTGGGCCAGACCCTCATTTGTACCACTGCTACGCCGAACACAGCTGAGGTGGGGCAAACGTGGATCTATGCCACACACAGTTTTCCCCAGTCACATCTCCAATGCATCCCCCATTTCAGCAATGGAGAAATAGATAGTACAGTATAGCTATGGTGAGTAAGAGGCAGAACGAACATAGCTTGAGTTCCATACCCAGGCTGGAATCTGTGGCACTGTGTAGCTGAGATCAGGATTTGAGTTTACCCAAGGAAGAGAGATTAGATACTGGCTGTTAGTTGGCAAGATTGCTCATGTAGCACGTACTCAATAAAATAAACTACACAGAACTAGTTATATCTGCTCTAGATGGCAAAGGGCTGAATCAATTCTGCTGATTCAAACCAAGGATTTTAGGTATTTCAAACCTTAGACAAAAAGCACTAAACCAATCCCATCCACGATAAGAATACACATTAGTAGAAAGGGAAACTGTGCCTACAATTTTATATGAGTGATAGGGGAATGATTTTGTAAATGACTTTTTGGGAAACATGCTCTGTGCTGGAGAGGCCATGTTTACCAGTTATACACATTGGCATGGTTGGCAGGATAGATGCAAACCAGGCAGGGGCTTAGAAATTGTTTGGGTTGGAAAAATATATAATCACTTTGAAATCTTTGAGGCTGAATTGAAAAGGCTGGCCTGGGGCATCTCGGAGGCACTCAGCATCAGTATTCAGAGTGGTGGAAGAAAAAGGAATCCATTAAGGCCGAAGGTGCTTGGAGAGGTGCATCCAAAGTCTCATAGAAGAGCTCACTCTGCTGATGGAAGACTTAGGTTCTGAGAGGGAGAATGTGGGTAAGCAGTATTGCTGGAGAAACTGTGTCCAGAAGGTACAGCAGGATCACAAAGAATCAAGACAGCTAAGAAGAAGGATGATCCTGTGGTTAAGGCATTAGCATGGGAATCAGGAAATTTGGGTCAGCTTTTTCAGCATTGACACTGACTTCCTGTGTGACCTTGGGCACGTCACTTAACAAAATATCTGTGCCTCGGTTTCCCCACCCTGTAAACAGAGTGAGTAACATTTCCCTAATTCACAGGGTGTCACTCAAATAAAATGGCAATGAGTTCTGTGGAAAAGCCTATACATACATAAACTCCCTGTGAATCTGGGGAAAGAAGTGGAAAGTAAAGAAAACTTTCAAAATAAATGTATGTTCTCAACATACGGTCTGAACATTTAAATATATACATTGAGGTATTGCAATGATCGGCACAGGAAATGCAAGAGGGAAGTTCCTTGACTACAGTGAAGTATCAATATTATTGTTATTAACAGCAAGAGGTACTATTTTTCTTTTAACTGAGCTCACGGAAGGATACAAACCCACTTGTTCTTATTTTGCTGCTCACTTTCCCCCTACAAACTACACACAAAGGTTTAAAGTAGGTGGGTCTCGTGGAGTTACACGCCATCCAAAAAATCTTCGACTGTGAACTATCAATGTGATGCGGCTGTGAAAAAGGCAAATGCAATCCTAAGGTGTATTAGGTGAAGCATTTCCAGTAGAGATCGAGAAGTATTAATACCATTGTACAAGGCACTGGTAAGACCTCATTTGGAACATTGTGTACAGCTCAGGTCACCTAAGATCAAGAAAGATGAATTTAAAATGGAACAGGTGCAGAGAGGAACTACTAGGATGATCAGGGGGATGGAGGGCCCATCTTATGAGAGGAGACTGAAAGAGCTTGGCTTGTTTAGTCTAGCAAAAAGAAGGCTGACAGGGGATATGATTGCTCTCAATAAATACCTGGGAGGGGGGTAAATACCAGGGAGGATGAAGAGCTATTTAAGCTAAAGGATAATGTTGGCACAAAAATAAATGGGTATAAACTCTCCCTGAACAAATTCAGACTGGAAATTAGAAGAAAGTTTCTAACCAACAGAGGAGGAGGTTCTGGAACAGCTTCCCAATAGGAGTTGTGGGGGCAAACAACTTCATTGGTTTTAAGAGAGTGCTGGACAAACTTATGAGTGCAATTGTATGATTGGGTTGCTTGTGATGGTAGGGGGCAGGGCTCAACAGCCTTGGGTCTCACTTCTAGTATCATACATTTCTAAAGCTCATGATTCAGGGTTTCATCCAGAAGCAGAGGTCAGAAAGGGATCCCCCGCATGTATTGGGCAGGATGAGCCAGGGCTTTGAGGTGGCACCAAGCATTCTCTCTCTCTTTAGTGTTTGGCTGGCTGGTTCTTGTTCAGGATCTAATTGATCGCCGTATGTGGGGTCAGGAAGGAATTTTCCCACTGGCCAGATTGGCAGTGAGCTTGAAGGTTTTTCACCTGTGGGTTGCAGTAGCAGCCAAGAGAAAGCTGGGGAAGAGAATTCCTTCCCCTTCCAGTCAGAGAAAGGATAGTCTAGTGCAGTGATAGTCAGACCTCAGTGGTTCAGGAGCCAAATTAGCAATCAACATTATCCAAAAGAGTCACAATAGCGTGATTCATTATTTCATTTACTATTGTACTATATATTCATATTTAAAGAGTATGACAGGGTAAATATTTAGTTTTTATAAGCTGACAGTGTGTCGCCCTATGTTCACCTCTTTTACAAGACTATGTTCAATTTTGTACAAAGCATAGTGTGTAAGGTATCATTTGAAAACTCATGATTTGCTGATCATTATTGTCCTGGTAAAATGTGTGGCAACACTGTATGTAAAGATATGATTCCACTGTATAATATTATCAAGACATGTTCCAACATGTTGTGGAGGACAGTCACAAACAAGTTCCACAGAGACAAAAGGCTAGCCAATGCCTCAGCCAAGTGTCAACGAGATCAAATGGACCACCACCTGATTAAGTGGCCCCTCTTCGGCAGGAGACAGGGTGTAGGCAAAAAAAATCTACATTTTGATAAAGAAGCAGCTTCAGGTTCCTGGCCACGCAGACTTTCTGTCTCCTGAACATCAGCTGAAGATGATTCTTGTGCAAGAAAAAGGGCTATAAGAGGAGAGGACAGATGCCCCAAATCATTTCTCCCTTGCTCTCTACCCATAGCATCAACATCTGAAGAACAAAGGAAGCAGTATTGGGCGGGGAAGGGAGGGAGATCCTGACAGAGAGGTTCAGCCAGTAAGACTGCAGGAATTTGTGATGAGAGAAACTTTTGCTTTGTATTCGTTTAGCTTGTTAGGTGATACTTGTGTTTCACCTTTTATTTCTTTGTAACCAATTCTGACATATATGCCTCATTACTTGTAGTCACTTAAAAAAAACCAAACAAAAGTCTCTTTCAGGCCTTCCTTATACATAAAGATACATACATGCACCCTGCCCCCACACACAAAAAATCCAAAGAACCCACTAACCCCTTTCTTTCTTTCTTTGGCAGGCCACCCTCAAGTCCTGTAATACAACTGGTTTGGTAGGTAAGATGCTAGAAATCCTGCCAATTTCACTCTTTTTAAAAAGTTCTCCAGTATTAGTCTTTGCCCTAAGTACTGGGCAACAATCATTTGAATAGTGACTAGTGCAGATAGGGTGACCAGACGTCCCGATTTTATAGGGACAGTCCCGATATTAGAGGCTTTTTCTTATATAGAAGCCTATTACCCCCCACCCCATCCCGATTTTTCACACTTCCTGTTTGGTCACCCTAGGTGCAGAGCTCAGGACTTGCTGGGGTCTGATTCGCCTCTCGCTTACTGTTGGTGGTTTTACATCAATGTAACTCCACTGTCTGGTTTCTCTGGGCCTAAGTGGCAGTCTACAAGATTTCCAGCCTCATGTTGCAAAGATGAACTTAACTATTGGTGCTAGTAGGTACTAAATTTTATTTTATTTTGATGACTAAAGAACAATTCAGTCCCAGGGTTCTGGGAATAGATGGTTACTGCCAAACCATAATAAATTCTTTTTCTGGCACTCATGGAATAGTAACATAGCAATGGAGGGTGTATCTGTGTCTTTTATTCCCTCTGAATAAACTCTCAGAATCCTCGGATGGATTTCATGAAATTTGTAAAGAAACAGGCTTTTAATTTCTCTAAATAAGGAAGGGACAGAGGAACTCAGCAAAACAGAGGATTTTGTATTATGCTCCTGTTTGGGATTTATGCAAGCCAAATTCCCTACCTGTCCTCAAACAATGCTCTATTAAATGTGAGGCACACTTGAGAGAGTTCAAATTACCTTTTTGCTACCCTGAGTTGATGGAATTTATCTGCTTTCATGGAGTAAGTGTAAGTAGAACCTAACTACTGGCACTGGGCTCCAGCTGTGAATTTCGTATCTGGATTAGAATTTCCCAAAGTTCAAAGAGGCTTGGAACTGATGTTCTGGTTCAGGCCCATCTTTACTGAAAACACCTAAGTGCAATCAAGAAAAGAAATTAGGGGCCATGTTTTCATGTGTTAAAAATATCATGTGTCCCTGAAAACTAGGAATGCCCCTCTTGTGAGGGCCGGTCCCAGTGCCCCAGTTTTTTGCCTCCCATTCTGAAAGAGACCTCAACCTAACTCACCCCCTAAACACAGAATCAAGAAGCTTAGCAGCATTGCTTAGGCCCCTGCTCCCGCTCAAAATTGTCCTCTCTGTGGATGGTATGATGTGTGTTCTGGTGTTTCACTTTGAAAATCTGGTCATTCTAGTAAAATGCACTTACATTTATGTCCACCTAACTTATGTGTACATGCAAATCAGGCATTTGCACATGTACAAAGCCAGGCTATTAGAAGAAGGGTGAAGATGTTTCCAGATACAGTTACTTTTGAAGAGTGTCAATTTAAATGGATCTCCAAGTTATTTAAACTTCCAGAGCTAGGTTTTCAAAACTGAGCATATGCAGTTGCATGTGCCCAGCTCTGTGTGTGCAAATCCCTAATCTGTGTACACAAATCTGGTATCCACACACATAAATCAGATACTCAATTATCTAGCCTTAAAATCTTAAATCCCAGACTTGGGGGGTCTGATTTTTTTCAGAGTAGATTCTCAGCAATTTCTAACCTTTAAGGTGTGTCCCCACCTTAAATCACTTAAATCCCCAAATCACTAGCTACTTTTGAAAATCTTGGCCTAAGTGAACAGAAATAGCTGAATCAATATAAGAAATATGTACCTGGATTGACAACTGCCCTGCTTCCCACACATTAAGTAAGCCCCTAAACTCCCTAGTGAGGTAGATACTCTTAATCACACGAGAAAACCAAGCCATAGAGAAGTGAAGGCCTACATTTTCACAAATGGTCTCCAGCCTTGGTTGCTTTGATTTGGGGATACCCAACCTGAGACATCTAAGACTGATTTTTAAGAGATATTGAATATCTGTAGCTCCTGCTAACTTCAAGTAAAGTTGCTATCAAGTCCCTCTGAAAACCAGGCGCTGTGTGTTTCAGGTTGAGCACACAACTAACGAGGAATCCAAAATTAGCAGTCACTTTGAAAACGGTGACTTGTTCAATGTCTAGGTGACTTGTTCAATGTCACGTAGTGAGTCAGTAGCAGGACAAGGAACATAACTTGGCAGTTCTTCTCACTCTCACCACTAAAACAACATTTAACGTCAACCAGTCCCCAAAATACAGGGCTTGAAAAGGAAACTGCATTTTGTTTTGTGGGGTTCCAATGTATTTCAGGGTGCTTTTCTGTTACTCTCAGAGTCTGGTTGCAAATAAGGACCATGCCATCATGGGAGCCATACATCTGGATCGCAATGCTTATAGCTCTGGTCTTCATCACAGGAACAGCTAGTTGCATAATATGCTGTGTGTGCCAAAACCACCTCATAAGAGGTAAATGAGCAAAATATATATTATTATTGAGGGTCTTGGACTGGAGACTGAAAATGTCTTAAATCCCTAGACTGAAGTAGATGGCCACAGACATTATCCCTCCCATTGTGTCCAAACCTGGAGCCTTAAAATTCAACAGTTCCTCCCCAACAGTGAAAATTCCTTTAAATAAGACTGGACTGTTCCCTACCATATCCCCGTGCTAATGCTTTGTCCAGTCTAGTTTTAAATGTCCAAAGCAATGCAAGGTACACCACTTCCTTGGGACCCCAGTGCATAGGTAAAAAAATCTCATCTATAGGGAAAAATCTTTCTGATATCCAGGAATAAATCCTTGGAAATAATTTCCATGTTGTTGAATAACAAAAATAAACAATCACTAGGCTGTGAAGGTGACTAATTCTTCACTGGCAGACGTAACAGAATGCAGTATCTCCACAATTTCTGTTTAAATAAGACTCTTTTCTTAGCTCAAAGCCAGCGCATTCGGAGGCCTTTCAATAGAATGACAAGATTCAATATCATACCAATAACCAACAGGTGTATACGTAAGTTAACATTTTAAATATTCTGTTTGTGACTGGGTCAGAAAACAAAACCTGCCCCTAAACTCTTGATTCTAGACTAGCCCCTCCCGAGTCACAGCAATATAAGTTCATGCTAAGTTCAAATAGAAGAATGGAACAGATTTATGGTGCAAAATGACTCTCCTGCATTGAAGCCAACATAGGGAATTTCCTTGATCAAAGGGACTGAAATCCATCCCATTGAATCACAGATTGGGGGCATGGAGCCATTTTGCTGACAAAATAATGGAGGAAAAGCTACTAGCTGAATACACAAGGGGGAAAAAAAACACCCACAGACCAGGAAACTCAGCAAATTTCAACTTGCATAGGTTTCTTGCATATCATTTTCAGGGGGCAAGGGCTGTCCCCAAGTAGAATTGGAATGAAACTTGACCCACTAAATAGGAGGATGTCACAAGATCCTATGAATCTTGGGATATCACAGAGGATGGTGGCATTTGCTTGGAGGCTCAGGCCCACATCTTCAAAGTGATTTCAGTAGTGTTTGGCACTTAAATACCCTTTGAGGATCTGGGCCCCACTGTCTCCACACTACCCTAGTTTTCCACTTTCTCATGGTGGCATGACTTCCTGAGGACAGTTGCCCCAAAGTCCCCTGCTGTAGTGGCAATGTTCCCAATGTGAAGAAGGAAAAAGTTTATGCTGCAAATTCTCTGCAGTTTTGAAGGAAGATGATTAGGAGAGTGATGATCTTCTGTTGCTTCCTCTCCTATGCCACAGAGCCGTTTGTCCTGTGGTATACTATTGGGATTTTGTGGTTCCCAATACATACCCATAAAAGGACTTTTGTGGGATCAGCTGTGGCTCCACTCTATGTGCTGCCTCCCCACCATTTCATTTACACCTGTTTTGAGTCCTCTTCACACTTGTACGGGGAGATTTTGGCAAACCAGTAAAGTGCCTCAAACCACTACGGCTTATTGTTAAAAGCAGCCTATTCAGCAGTCTCAGCTTGACCAAGGCAGGAGGGGAGGGGGGGTTTGGGGTGCCACAGAAAGGGCAGCTTGACCCCACGTCCTTCCTGATAAGAACTGTGTTGAAGTTGCTGATACATGCATTTTAAAAGAGCAGGATGTGCCCCAGGAATGTCTACTGGGGTCTCAAGGCTGCAAACTCTGGAAAAACCCACTGGTTAATCAGTAATCAGAAGGAACCTCTTGCTTGACCATTGAAACTGCTTACTTAACAAGTTTTCTTGAAGGGACATGTCATTCTATTACTAATGTGTAAATAAGTGGGGAAAGTTTGAGATAGTTGGACTCTTTTTGGACTCTCCCTCTGGATACATCTTGCAGTCTCTACCAGCAGACGGAAGATTTGGACACCAGAAGCCTGCTGCTGTGTCACTCGAGAGCCACATTCAGCTCTGGTAATTATCAAGGGTTGGGGGTGTTTTACTAATCTGTTGCGGACGTGTGTAAGTGCTTAAGACTAAGTAAAGTTTAACTTTAAGTGAAAGCACTCTTGTGTTGTCCAGTTTGTGCCAGCCATCTATTGGTCGGACGGCCGTGTCTCCCCTGATTTATTTCCTGACACCACCCCGCACAGAGTAAAAGTTACCAAGAGCTTTGGGTTGAAAGAACCCCAGGTAACAACACTCACTAGTGGAAGAGATGATAGGGCCCCTGAGTATTCAGCTAGTAGCTTTTCCTGGAGTTTCTTAATTAACTTCAACATTGCACACCTGGCTATGGGGGGGGGGGGGGAGAATAGCCCAGTACAAGAAGAAATACATCTGTTCTTCAATTAATCTGAGAATGTTCTAAGGGCAGCCCTCACTCAGCTACCCTATGTCAGTGATTGCAAACATACAGAGCTCAAGACATGCACACAATGAAGGAACATTGCTTTCCCCCGGCATTGGCTTTGTGTGTCACAGTTTTGCCAAAAGCCTGAACAAACTGGCACATTCTGCAGAAAGTTGTACAGAAATCCCAAGATTTGCACAGCATGGATTGATAGGTTTGTGATGTTGCACTCCATAATGTTTTATGGAAATATGCTTATGAGTGTGAATATGATGTAACTGGAATATGCTTTATGCAAAAGGTTTCTTGTAAGGTATCATTACAAAGCTTATGATCTACTGAACGTGTTCATACCATTTGTTTGAATGTATTATTTCTATGTCTGGAGTTAGGAGAATAAGATATAAACTTGTATTACTGATGTAAACATATTAAGTAGAAGCCATTAAGGGTGCTTCAGAATCAATGACCTGTAAATGGCTCTGTTTACTTGCAAACCTTCCTGGGTACGTGCGGGCCAGCCCTGGAAGAATGGAGGCTGGGGTCTCACAGGACATGTGAAAATGTTACCTGATACTGGAATCCATCTTAAACCTGGTGCTTTTCCATTTAGAAGGAGGGGTGGGGACCCAGGGAGAAAAGATTCCAACCTTGTGCCAAAGCTATAAAAGGGAGTGGAACAGAACAAAGGAGGCTAGCAGTCATGAGAACACCCCTGCTTTCCACCTAAGATGTCTGCTGGAACTAACAAGGGCTGAAAGGATTAGGCCCAGACTAGGAAGGAGTCTAGTCTGTGAAAGAAGCTTATTGGAACATCTCTAAGGGTGAGATATTACCTGTAATCAGTTTCTTAATGTATTAAGCTTAGGCTTGTGCGTTTTTGCTTTATTTTGCTTGGTGATTTACTTTGTTGTGTCTGTTATTACTTGAAACCACTTAAATCCTACTTTTTATACTTAATAAAATCACTTTTGTTTATTAATGAACTCAGAGTAAGTGATTAATACCTGGGGGAGCAAAGAGCTGTGCATATCTCTCTATCAATGTTATAGAGGGCAGACAATTTATGAGTTTTCCCTGTATAAGCTTTATACAGAGTAAAACGGATTTGTATGGGGTTTGGATCTCTTTGGGAACTGGATGTCTGGGTGCTGGAGATAGGTGTCCTGCTGGGCAGTTTTTGGTTAAAGTCTGCAGCTTTGGAGGCGTGGACCAGACCTGGGTCTGTGTTGCAGCACCCTAGCGTGTCTGTCTCAACAAGGCATGGTTCTGGAGTCCCAAGCTGGCAGGGAAAACAGGCTCAGCGGTAATTTCAGCACAGCAGGTGACAGTCCCAAGGGGGTCCCTGTGACCAAATCTGTCACAAGGTTTTTTTGTAGTTAACTGCAAGAGTTGAATGCTTTGTAAGAGCTCTTTAACGCCTCTGTCTCGTTCTTTTACATCCACAGGGCTTAATATTCAAAGAGAAGGTTCTCCAAAAGAAATCAAGGCACAAGGAATGAAAAGCAGCTTTTAGAATCTATCTACATTTATATGGATCCTGTTGCAGAGTATGATGCTGCTGCAATGCTTGAAACTGTGTATGAAATTAACTGAAAAAGCTACTCCCTACTTTGAGGCAAAAATAAAGATACCCTACTTTTAAGACACCCAAACCAGCTGGTCATTGTCAAGTTGAAGCATCCTGTCCCCTGTAGCCCATAGAGATAGCTTTAGCATTGATTTTAGTTAGCAGTAACACAAGGAACCCACCGGCCCATATCCTGTAAGACATTGGCTTCAGCAGTTAGCATAAAGGCTTGAGACCTATGGCTTGGCACAAAAATGGCCTAACAGTCACCCCTAAGTTTTGGGGAACTGGGAATAGAGCGTTTAAGGGAGAAGTTTGTCCATAACACCACCAGCCAAGCTCAGGAACTTGAGCTAACACCAGCTTTTAGATATTTTAAGATAGACCATCTGCAGATGTTTGACCACAAGAGTGCCATGACAACAAACTGATGTATATGATAATAAATTGAGATTATTCCTATACTAACCTATAGGAGAAGGGCACCCCAGCATTAGTAGGGGGAGGAAATACAAATAAGGAAGAGGGAGAAACCCTTACTGAATGTGGCATCAGCCTAACATATTAGAAAAGTTGTATCCCAGCCTGAGTGTAGGAGGAGAGAGAGAGGTAGTCCCTGGGAAGTGCCAGGATGATGGCCACTGGTGATGAGGAAGACAATGGCTAACATTTCAGGTTGTTCTGCAAGGGATGGTGTGCGTATATGGATGTTCAGAGGTATATTCTGTATTATCTCTATCTACCTTGCTGGATTAGTGTGTTTGTGACTGTGCTGAATGTATTAATAAACTATTGTAAATACAGAAGGGTTCCTAAAGTGTGAGTGTTGCAACTGAACAGTAATTTCAGTAATACTGGGCCTGATCGTGGGACAAGAACCTGTCACCCCTCAGAGTGATAACTGGGAATTCTTAAGTAATCCAATATAATTAATACACAATCCATAGATTGGGATACATCCCCTAGCATTTTTCAAGGCTTTGTGAAATAAGCATTTTATAAACTTAAAGACTATGGCCAGCAACAGATCTGCCTGTGTACATTCTCGATAAGCTGGACAAAAGAAAGGATTGTTGACACAGCTTTCTCAGAGGTTTTGCTTCGACTGGTTTCAAGTATTCCTGGTTGAGATTTTAGAGCCAGGAAAGCTTGAAGGCAAATAGTTAGACTTCCAGACCAGCAGCTGGGCAAAAGGTCTCATGGTAATTTTAGCAATATGATCAGTATTGAAAATTTCAAAATAAGTGTGAAAATGCACCCTCTGGCAATGATTGCAGATGGGTACACACAAGTCTCTAGATTTATCTATGACAGTGGGACACTTACTGTAAGGGTCACAAAAGTAAGAGCTCAAAAAGGGAGTGTGAACATAATACCAACAGCCTACTACTGCATCAGTGAGAAACATCAGAGCCCTCATCCCAGTTACCTTATGCTGAACTTACTGACATTGCAGGACGTTCCTGTTCATTAGTATTCTCCCTCTCAGGAGTAAGGGATGTTAAAGAGGCTTTCTGTTAAAAGTTGAAGGGCTGTTGTATTTTTAATGTGCCTAGAGTTCAGACAACTGGAAAAAAAACCCCAGCATAATAGCATGAAGCAGACAAAATTTCTTGTAGAAATAGTGATGTATGCAGGATAAGATACAAGATATAAGTTGCTGAGAAATAGAGGGCTGTTTATCACAACAAATGCACTGAATGGAAAGAGGACAATGAAAGCAAAACAAATCAAACAGTAAATTCTCTAAGGGAAAATAATATACATTTGATGAATATCTTTCCTTTGGCAAGACAATGCAATAATCTTTGCCTTTCATTGGGCTTGTTTTACGCTAAGTTGGCTTGTGCATTGCGTATTAGCTAGTTTTTAGGGCTTGTTAGGGATTTTAAAGTAGCCTGTAGTTTCTTTTTTTTTTTAATTGGCTCCTGGGCCCAGCCAATCAGAAAGCTCAAATGGTGGTGATTGGCATTTGGGTCCTCCAGCTGCTGCGCTTGCCTGCAACGCCCTCTCTGCACACCCCCTTCCCACTCCTACAACCAGACTTAGCACTGTCACCAGCAATATCTTAGTTTTTTGGAACTGGATAGAAAGACTTGTCAGGATAAAGACTGCAATTTTTGTTATCTTACCAGAACACAAAATCTATAAAATTATATTTGCTTCCCATGTTGGAGAAAAAAGGTAGGGGACACTAAATACAGATTCCACAAGTGAACTACTTCACAGATCCCTGTTCCCACTATTTTCTAATGATTTCCAAAAGCATGTCTTATCCATGTAACAACACAGCTGACACTGACACATCATGCAAGTGCTTCAGAGATTCATAAACTTTATGTGCAGGCTAGGACTCTTTTTAAAGCTCCTTATAGAAAAGGATAAGAATATTTTAAAATGAGTGAATTGAAAAAAAAAAAAGTGACCACTCCCTTAATCTCTGCACCAAAAAATATGATCAAATACAGTTAGATCCAGATCAATGTTTTATTAGAAAATACGTTCTTGTTCTCTTCATCTAATGCCAGGAGGCAGCTAAAGTTACCCAAATTCCTAGACTTATAGGCAATTCTTTGGCATAGCAGTTCATCAGAAGTAAGTAGTGGGTTCTCATAAGGAGTCTTAAATTGTGCATCTACTTGCTTTTGGGAAAATAAACTCATTAAATGTTTGTGGACTGTCATTTGCCAGAGATGAAGATTAATTCCTGTTTCCTGGATTGGGCAGATTCTATAATGAAAGAAGTACTGTATCTCTCTTACTTCAGTATTTCTTCCAGCATTAGGTAATAATTGACATCTCTTCCCTGTCTCTGCTCTCATTTAGCATGTTGATAATGCTTTTGAAGTATTTCACAAATTCCATGCGGACATCCTCAGGATCTTCTTCCAGGCTGGAATGTATTAGTTTCAGTTTGTTCAGTGGTGAAGCTTTGAAGTTAGACACAAAAAATTAAAAATAAAGGTTACTATATTCATTTTAATACAAATACATTTACAGTTTTCTTGAGTTTACAGGACTGTTTATACTACATAAAGCATTTGGAAATCCAGATGCATTAAGATACTGCTGTCCAGCATAACATGTAACCTTTAAAAAGTGATGCATCATCATCATCATCATCAGTAATACAATGAACTAAGTTCATTGATGGATAAATCCTTTGAAAAACTGAAAGGATATATTTTGCAATCACACATATTTAGACACAAAGTGAAATCCAGCCAATATGTAGGAACTGTAATCAATTCATTTAAGATATTATTTAATCACTTTGAAATTTAAATGTAAAAATACTTTATAATCTTAAAATTGTTTGGAACAAGTAGATCTACCCATTGTGATTCAACTATTCCAATTAGAAATTGCTTATGCACTATCAAATTCAGAAAAATATTAGCTAAGCAGCAATGAGGGGAAAGTAAACACAAAGTGTATAGCACAGGTTAATGGAGGTTTAATCTGCTGTAATGTGGGAATAGTTCTTGAAGCTTTAGCTTTCCAGTTTGATTATTCTATATGTTTTTTATTATGGACACACACAACACTTTCCAGAATTGCTTTTTAGTTTTTATTGTGCAGTACACACTTACAGCCTCTCCTTACAAGTTCTGATACTGTATAGTTCTATTATCTTTTATTTAGATGTCATTTTCTGAAATATGTTTTCCTCCATATTTCTTCATGTTAACCATTTCTAGATGGCTTCTTTGAAACTCCTGTTGAAAAGCCAAATAAAAACAGGACCTTTTGATAGAATATCTGTCTCACGGATGCAGTCAGCTTCTTCCATCAAAAGATCTGGGGACTGAGTTTCTTCTTACTTACACTGGTGTACGTCACAGCACTGCCACTGAAGTCAATTATACTGGTGTAATGCAATATAACTGAAAAGAGCATGAGGTCCCTAACTTTTCAAATCCATCTTTGTTTCCATCTTCACTAGTGACATATCAGTTTACTCTCGTTTGGACTAGATGGCTTCAGTTTAGATGCATGTAATATTGAGTTTTTAGACACCTTTGTACAAGGAAGATAATCTCTTATTTCATTGAGCTACTCCTGGTGTGCTTATAAAATGGTGATTTAAAATGCCTCTACAAATGGTTGCTAAATAGACAAAACTAAAGAGGGACCATATTAAAGTAAGAAACCCTCATGCAAGTGATGAAGTGTTATTTAGGACTTGCTATCAGGAGATCTATTCCTGGCTCAGCCATAGACACTCTGAATAACCTTGTTTTCCCATCTGTGAAATGGGAATATATTTACCTATCTACCAGCTACGTTCTGAGATTTACAGTAATTCATTCATGGTTACACTTTGAGATCCTCAGATAGAAGAAATTATAGAAACGCAAAAAGTTATGAAGAGTCACCAGCTTTGAAAGTTAAGCTGATAATTAAAAATCTCTGTTTCATCTTCTTACCCAAGGATAGGTTTTCTGTGTCCCCAGCACTGCCTGGCTTGTGGTGTGCAATTAGGAGACACTGGCTATCTAGTAACTGCTGTTGCTGCACAAAGCAGGAATACCACATTTCAATTTCCTTCAGGTGACTGGGCAGTTCTGGGTTGAAGACTATTACAACACCATGGGAGTCTTTCATCAGAGCTGGCCAGCAAGTTTCAAACCTTGAAAAGCAGGTAAATGGAAAATGGTAAGGTTGGTAGACCCAAAAATGGCAACTGTTTTTAATTAATATTTACTTAAAACGCCACATAGTTTATGTATTTTGTTTCTCCTCAAACACAGATGCTTCAGTGTTTTTCCCTATAACAATTAGGAAGCTTGCAGTCAATATGGCAAACTTCAAACACATTTTTGTCCTAGACAAACACTAATAAGCCTCCTAATTTAGTCAGAGGCCAGAAGAGACCACTAAACCATCAAATCTGGCCACCTGTATATCACAGGCCATCCACCCCACCTAGCACCCACACACTAAACCCATCACAAGCAACCCCATCATACAATTGCACTCATAAATTTGTCCAGCTCTCTTAAAACTAATTACGTTGTGTCCCCCCCACCTCCCAACTCCTACAGGAAGGCTGTTCCAGAATCTCACTGCTCAGATGGTTCAAACCTTCTAATTTCCAGCATGAATGTGTTGATGGCCAGTTTATATCCATTTGTTCTTGTGTCAACACTGTCCTTTAGCTTAAATTGCTAAATTTGTTCTACTGCACAATGTAACATTTGGTTAAAGATGTGTTTAAATCCTTCTCCTATAGAGCATACTTGTGGAGTGGTCCCAGTCCTACAAATTGATCAGCTTAAACATAACTCTTCCACTCACACAGAGCCCCATTGACTTCAACAGGTATAGTGTCTGGCCAAGTGGATCAGTTTAAGGGATTGGGGTCCCCCCAATCATCTAGGTCCCAATCCCATATTCCTTGTGCACCTAGAACTCCTGCTGAGCTCTTAAGAGTAGCGCCTGCTAAGCTCTCAAAGATCACCACCAACTTGATCTGGTAACAGTTCAAAAAGTGAGTTAGAAATAGTTTCAGATTCTACACCTGCCCTTGAATCCCCCTGACAATTTGTGGTTTTACAACCAAGTTTTCCTTTTTTTTTTTTTAATGTTTTCTATTCTCAGCTGTTGTGAACCTACTCCCTCACATTTCCTCCACCACAATAGGGCAAAAAGACTGACTTAAAACAATTTTATTAGCACACGTGAGTCCCAATCAAGACTGGGCCCCAACTGTACTTAGCTCTGCAGAAATATGTACAAAGCTACTCCCACAAAGGACTTAATCTAAGAGTTGTCAAATACAGAAAGCAAGTAAACTGAAAAATACCAAAACATTTTTCCTCTAACCTCAGTGGTGTGTAAGAGAGACTTCAGAGAAAAGTGTGATTTTTAAGTTGATGCTGTCCAAATATTTTAGTACTTTAAGAGACAGGGAGTGACCTTGTCTCAAGGTTCGTCTTCACTACCGTGCTAAATTGGCACCGCTGCCATTATGCTGTCTGATTTAGACATATTACATTGACGGGTGAGCGCTGTCCCGTCTACGTAATTACTCTACCTCAGTGAGAGGCGGAAGCTATATCGGTGGGAGAAAGTAGATAAGGAAGTGTTATTTACTCCTTCTCATAATACAAGAACTAGGGGTCACCAAATGAAATTAACAGGCAGCAGGTTTAAAACAAACAAAAGGAAGTATTTTTTCACACAACACACAGTCAATTTGTGGAACTCTTTGCCAGAGGATGTTGTGAAGGCCAAGACTAAAACAGGGTTCAAAAAATAACTAGATACATTCATGGAGGATAGGTCCATCAATGGCTATTAGCCAGGTTAGGCAGGAATGCTGTCCCTAGCTTCTGTTTGCCAGAAGCTGGGAATGAGCAACAGGGAATGGATCACTTGATGATCACCTGTTCTGTTCATTCCCTCTGGGGTACCTGGCATTGGCCACTGTTGGAAGACAGGATACTGGGCTAGATGGACCTTTGGTCTGACCCAGTTTGGCCGTTCTTATGTTCTTACGATATTAGGCTTGGTCTACACTTACCCCCCAATTCGAACTAAGGTACGCAACTTCAGCTACGTGAATAACGTAGCTGAAGTCGAAGTACCTAAGTTCGAACTTACCTCGGTCCACACGCGGCAGGCAGGCTCCCCCGTCGACTCCGCGGTACTCCTCTCATCTAGCTGGAGTACCGCAGTCGACGGCGATCACTTCCTGGTTCGACTTATCGCGTCCAGACAAGACGCGATAAGTCGAACCCAGAACTTCGATTTCCAGCCGCCGAACTAGCGGCTGGGTATAGAGGTACCCTTAGGGAGACAAGATGGGTGAAGAAGAGCTCTGTGTAAGCTCAAAAGCTTGTCTCTCTCAACCACCAGAAGTTAGTCCAATAAATTATATTACCTCACCCACCTTGTTAAAATAATGTGAAGTGTCAAGAACACTAAAACCCACTTACTTTTGATCACCGCCACAATCCCACAGCTCAAATCGACACCCCGCCCCTTTACTGTTGCCATTCATATTTGGTTTCTCATATTCCAGGATCCTAAAAACAGAAGTGGATTTAGGGTATGATAAGATTCTACAACAAGGCCATCCTGGAAAGAGCATGACATCCCCTGGGGGAGCCCTTTGTAAGGGTCTCCTTTCAGTAAGCATGGTGCGTGGCTTCACTCACCTCACTCCTTGAGTGGGGACGTAGCTGCTAATGCCTTCTGTGCTCTCTGACAGAAAGTTTGCCAAGACGGATTTTCCGGACTGTCAGAAATGGGAGCAAAAGGCACGTGTGTTAATAAAACAACTCCCGTACAGTTTGCAGCAGGGCTCGGGGGGGGAGGGCTGCATATCCCAGTTTGGAGCACGATTGGTGCTGTTTGGGGTGGAGGGCTACTTCCATGTCCACAGAGGTGGGGCCCATAGGATCTTTGTGGGCTTGGATCCAGCTCCCAGCTGGGCTGTTCATTTTGATGGGGCGGGGGGGGGGCACACACAAGAGCCTGGAGCCCCAGTTTGGCCACGCGGGTGAGACACATGCAAGGCTCAGGAGTGGGGGCGGGGCTCGCTTGGCTAATCACACGGGGGCGCCTAGGAGGCTCTGGGATGGGGGCCCCGCTTGGGTGCGCCTGTGGGGCACGTCCGAGGCTCAGGGGGGCAGGGGGGGGACATACGGGATCGAGGAGGCTCCCCGGGGCCTCTACTCAGCCGCCGGGCCGGGCACTCACCTCACTGGGGCCCACGAACAGGATCTTGGCCTTCAGCATCCCGCGCCGCCCCGGACTCTCCTGCCGGCCAGCCCCGAGCCAAACGGCGCGGCTGCCGCGCGGCGCCCTAGCAACGCGGCGTCGTTGTCAAGGCCGCAAGGAAGCCGCTCGGCGATTGGAGCGGAGCATGGGTCACGTGCTGCAGGGAGCTCCCTGCTCCACGTGACCCCTCCCCTAGGTTCTCTCCCCCTCCCTTTCTCCAGCCCCCCTGGCACTTTTCTCCTTCCAGCCCCTTTCTCTCCCCCTGACCCTCCTTTCCTGGCGTTCAGCTGCTCTCCCCCCTTATCTCACTCCAGCCCCTTAGTTCCTGCTCTAGTTATTACTGTCCCAAGGCAGCTTTGCCCAGCAACTTGCACTGCAACAAGGCCCTGGGGTGCAGTTCACCCGCTGTGTTCGTTCTGCACTCCTCTGTGTTGGGCATGCTTAGCTGGGAATAAAACATACCCCATTTGGATTTAGCTTCAGGGTTGGCTTTGTGGTTTAAAAAAACAACTAAAGCAAAAAGTGAAACGTTTTCATCCGGAAGTGTCCCCACGGGTATGCCCCAGAACAATAAAAGGTTGTGAATTACAACCTGTACTCTTTTTGGTGCACATTTGTGTCTGGAGCAGGCCTTATGATGAGGTCAGGAAATTGGCTATCTTTCTTCACAAGGTTCTTCAACGTTTTCCTGGCTTTATAGAGGTAGACTCTTATCACAGAGTCTGAAAAGATGGCTCAGTGGTAAGGGCACTACCCAGGGACTCAAGAACCCAGGTTTCAGTTTCCTGCTCTGCCACAGACTTCCTGTGTTACCTTGCACAAGTCAGTTAGGACCAAATCCACCATGGCTCCTAACTTCCATAGAAATCAAAGGAAATTAGGAGCCTAAACCTAAGCACTTTGTGGATCTGAGCCTAGTCCACTGTAGAAGTGAGGCTAGCAGTACTTCCCTGAGGATAAATATATTAGAAGGTTATGAATCAGTCAGTGGCTACTTCTCTGAGCCATACGTGTACCTAAAACATATAGATGGGCTGTGAGAAATGCCATTTTCTGGTGTAGTTTTCAGAACACATGGATCTTGTGATACTAATTTCCTCAACCCCCCAGCATGAGCACTGAAGAGGCAAAGTTTCTTATTAAGGCTTTTCTGAGGAAGCAGGAAGCATTTTAAAGGCCCAGCATATAGGTAAAAACATCTGGCAACCAGATGGGTTGCTTCAGAGCTGTTTAGAGCCCAGGTACAGTAACAGTTTAAGACAACCTTTCAAATGGGGCCTTTAGGTGCAACCTAAATGTTTACTAGTGCTACTAATAAATGTGAAACAGGATTGTTTTGTTCCCAGTGAGAGGATTACAGTGTTTCCAGCAGCCTGCAGACCTATTTGCTGTCTAACTCACTACATAAAGTGGTTTAGGATGGTTTAGTGTCCCAGGAACATGGGTGTCATTTATGCCATGTTTAAAGGATCAGAAATAATCCATTGTTTCCAGGGCAAGTTATGAGAGAGAAAGGTAATGCAAGAAAGCCAGCTGCACTTAGCCTCAACCAGATATTGGATTCTGTTTTAGCAGATTGGGATGCAGGCCTGGTGCACCACATCTACCAGGAGATCTCCGAGGAGGCGGCCGGGGCAAAGGCAGAGGGAAAACCCGCGCCTCGTTCCCTGACTGAGCGGTGGAGGTGGCCCCTCATCCTGTGCTCGTGATAGCGGCTCGTCAGCCAGTGCTAGCGGCAGCAAAGGGGGGGCTAGTCCCGGCTGCCTCTCGGCAAACTTAGGGCGGCTCGATTGGGTGGGTGAAATTGCTGGCTTGGGTTTGGCGATGAGCTGCAGCCCTGGGGGAGGAAATCGGGTAGCGCAGAGGGAGCTTGTTCCTCTTTCAAGTCTCCCTGTCCTCAGCCCCACAGCCGGAGAGCCAGCACGGCAGGCACCGCGGCTCCCGAGCAGCCAGAGGAGGCAGCAAGCTCCGCGGTTCCCAGGCTGCTGTTGCTGACGCTCTGCCAGACTGCCAGGCCAGCAGGGTGCAGCAGCGCGCTGGCAAACTGTTACTGTCACAATGAGGGACGGCGCTCTGCACAGAGTAGCAGGAAACCAGATTTCCTTTTTTTTAATCTTAATTTTTACTTTAAAAATACATATCTATCCCATCCACCCAGGCCCTTTTAAATTGCTGGGCCCCTGGACAATTGACCCCTTTGCCCACCCCCCGACGCTGTCGGTGGTCCTGAATGTGGACAACAGTGCAGAAGAGCCAGAAATCTGAGCAAGAGGTAACAATAAAACCTAAACACTGGTTAAAGGAAAGAGGGCTGTTTTCACATCTACCCAAAAAGCAATTGTGATCTTTATAATCAAATGAGTTGTCGGATGGTATAAAGTCCGTGTGGTTTTTTTAATCAATCACAAGGGAGTAAGAGGATCATATCTTATAAGTTTTCAGAAGTACCTATGTGATTTAAACTCTTACCTACCTAAATCACTTTTGAAAATAGAAGGTAGGCTCCCAACTCACATAGGTGCTTTTGAAAATTGTATTCTAAATCAATCTAATGATTTTTAACAATTTAAGCCATTCAAGTATTTCATTTTTCAGATTAATGACTGATATATTTTCCCCTGTAATCCATATTCTCTTAAATTGCTGGTTCAAAAGCATTATACTTGGCTCTGGCCTTTATCCTGAGCCTCACTCTTTCATGTAAAGGGAGACAAAGAAGAGACTAGCTGATGTCAGTTAATGGTTTGTTTTCAGAAAACATTTGTAAAGCAGCAGTGTTTAAAATCTGAACAGACTTACCTTAAAAAACAACAAAACACCTGTTACTTTGTTATATGCCTATCTCCTAGAACTGGAAGGGACCTTGAAAGGTCATTGAGTCCACCCCCTGCCTTCACTAGCAGGAGCAAGTACTGATTTTGTCCCAAATCCCTAAGTGGCCCCCTCAAGGATTAAACTCACAACCCTGGGTTTAGCAGGCCAATGCTCAAACCACTGACCTATCCCTCCCCCTATTCCATTCCTCCCATTTAAACAGATTGCATCCCTTGCCTCACCAGGGCTAGATTAACACCTTACGTGCCACTAGGCACAGCATCTTCAGGGCTACCCCTCCCCCCCGGCCCCCGCCTACAGCTGACCTTCGTGTTTTCCAGAAAAAATGACACTTTAATCCACTTTTAACTTTTAGGCGCTCCTAGAACACTGGCGCCCTTAGGCATGCGCCTTCTGTGCCTAATTGGAAATCAGGCCCTGTGCCTCACTGTAAGCTTTGGCAGAGAAATTCAAGTGGTCAGAGAATTTCTGTTTAATGCAGTGAATTAGAAGCAGAAACACGATGACAAAATCTGCATCCCAGCTACACACTGCAGACACAATCACTTCTGTGGGTTGCAATATCGGACTGGGGCAGAATTTGGCTGGCAGAGTTTAATTTTAAGTTAAAGCTGCAAAGCCTGCAAATGAAATAGACGTTAGTAGTTCTTTTTGCAAAGCGATTGCTGAGATCACATTTGTTCCATGGAGCAATAGTAACACCTAGTGGCTAAACGTGCCCGTTCATTCCCTCATTTGTTTCCTCTCTCAAATAAGTGTGTGGCACAGGACTTGGCATGATTGACAGTTTTGACTTGAGAGGCCAGCACTTACATTCTCTAGGGATTTGCCTCTTTTCCTTCCGCCCTGTTTTGTTTTCTGTTAGAAGTGGTAGGTGAAATATGAAACTTCATTCCTCTCTCCCCCCCAACGCTCCTTTCACATTTCTGGCTAACGTGGGAGGTTTCAGTCCATCTAGGTCTGTAAGTGGGTGGGCCGTGCTCTGCGTGGCCCACCCACTTACAGCTGAGAGAACTCCAATCTCCTCAAGGAATCCATAATTTTAAAGGATCAACCTGATCATCTGGTGGAGGTTGGTGACCTTGGTGCATTTGATAATGGCGTGTTAACTTGCCTGTGTTAAGGCAGTGCAACCTGGTATGTTCCAAGAAGTAACATTTGTGAAGATCAGTAAGATGTGGTGTGCACGGTTATTGACCATAGCCTTCTGGGGCAGCTAATTCATCAAAAAGGCTCCCCTGACAAACTGGCATTTAAGAGGAAAATAACCTTAAATTTTTACTGTGTTAGCGGAGGCGCTGCTTGGAAAGTGTTTTTAACCCCCTCTGCCCCCTCCTCCCAAAAGTTGGAATTTTTTTTACAATGTATATATATATAAAATTTCAGCCAAAACACAGTTTTGGAAATACAGCCATGATGCCTCATAGGAGTTGTAGCTCAGCTGCCTCATGTGCCCATTCTCTTCTGCGGACTGGACAGATTGCATCTACCATGATGCACAATGGTCTCCCTTCTTGGTCAGCTGCGTGGTGCACCATTGGAGATGAAGTCTGGTTGGGGAACCTAGCCTGAAGAAGAGAATGGGGAAATGAGACAAGGTGGCGACATTTCCAAAGCAAAATATTTTGGTTTTTGATTGTTCTCCAAAAGTTCAAGGTTTTAGTGGAAATCAGATCAGGTTAATTAACAATCTCCCATCAAAAGACAGCTAGTCCTAGTTAAGCAGTTCCTCATGGTCTGATTCTATGACCCTGGATTGTGATCTCACTAGTGTAAATCCAGCATAACGCCATTGATTTCAATGGTACAATACTGGTGTGAGAGGAGACTCGGGAGCTATGAGACCAGGGAGAAAAAAGGGCTTGGTCACGAGAGAGCTGTGCATTTCCTGGAAGGTGTTGAGGAACCTCAGCTTCCATAGAGGCTCATAGCACGTCACAGGATTGGGCTAAAAGTCAGCAGCATTGATCAGTATACTTTATTTTATAAGCAGCAGAACTACCAAATGCTGCACATGTTAAACAAAGCAACTAGCATGTGAACAACAGAACCAGGCAAAATTTAGTGACCCTGATACATAAGGCTTCATGCAACCTCTTCCATTAGAGCCGCATGGTTTTGTTTTGAGTTTTGGTTTTGAATGAAAAATCTCAGAGTGAAACACTGACAGCTCTGAAGTTTACCCCCCCCCCCCCCAGCCTGAGAGCGCCCAAGTTTACTAAACTGACAATGTACCATGATGGTTATTTATTCAGGGGGTGGAAATCCCAAATGACTGCACTGAAGTTAAGGAAAAAAATCCATTAACATCAGTTGGACCAGGGCTTAGTCCTACGGCTTTTGCTTGCGAAATGGATTGCTGGCAGGAAGGAGGGTTTGTCTTGTAGATTGGAAGGTTTTGTTTGTTTGTTTTCTTGAGTTATCATTGTATCACTTCGGTATTTAGCACCAAACAAGAGTTTCTAAATCCTGCATGCCTTCCATACATCACACTTCCACTAAGGTACCTGGGCCTAGTTGCATCCCTTCTTGGGTGTTCCCGCCATCTTAAACTATTCCATTGAAGACAAAAGAGGGACACCAGCAATTAATACGGCTCAGAGTCCAAAGGCAAGTTATCTTCCTTCCCTCCTTTTTTCGCTATTACAATCAACAGTTCCACCAAATTAATGCTGAGCAGCAAAAGGAGACACTTTCCCCTACCCCCTCCACAACCTCAGCTTTCATTTAAAAAGCACATTTCTACCTTTTTTCATAACATAGAGCTTTCAAAACAACGATGTAGCTATGGATAAAAGTTTCTTATTTTTCCCTAAAATCACCAGGGAGATCATATCAGCTCCTTAGAAGTAAGAAAGGGAAAACACAACGGGAACAACAGGCACTTACTAGCTGAAAACAAGAAGGCTGCAGCAAATAATCAACTACAAAATAGCTACTTTAGAGTGACAGCTGTGTGTGTGTGTCTTTGTATCTAATTTAGAGGGCTAGCCACACCCCCTTCCTGCTGTGAAAGGTGTTCTGGGAAAAAAAGTCATGTAAGAGTATACCCTACAGTAGGAAGATTTAGGAGGAGCTGGGCTGTTACTAATGAAAGTGCTGCTGTGATCAGGTTTATATTGTTACTGTATCCTACAACTAACTTGGGTTATAGCTGTTTAGATTTAGCCTTTGGGGCCTACAAAGTCCATCGTTATAGGTATCTCAATTTTTGTAGTGTTCCCTTTCTGATGCTGTACTCACCCTCCCCCCCGCCCCAACTCGTAGCTGCATGGGGGCCGCTACCTGAGCTAGGAACACCATAAGCTTCTTGTTTGCTATCAGCTGGCTAATTAGCTGAGGTGCTAATGTGGTTTCCAAACATGAGTGGGACAATTTGGTTGACGGCTGTCAGCAAAAAGGATACAAAAGGAGGGACCATGGCTTCCTAACTCTACTCTTATCCCCTTCAAAGGCAACAATAGTACTTTTGGAGGAGGAGAAAATGGAGATGTCGTGGAAAGCAGGCAAATCAGTACAGTATCTAGATACCTCCCAACCTCAGAGGAAAAGAAGAAACAGAAAATATGAGTGATAAGACACCAAAATGGGGATCAGTGCAGAGTAGCAATAGGCAAAGAGATATGGGAGGACCAGGCAGAAACAATTGAATGCCAAGGGGATGGAGAAATAAGAATTTGGAGATCAAAGGGTATTTCAAGAACAGAAAAAAAGGAAAACAAGGCAAAGTATCATGGAAAGTGTAGACAAAAGAGAAGGGTTAAATAACAAAGACAAAGTATGAGAATCACAGAATTGTAGGACTGGAGGGGACCTCGAGAGGTCATCTAGTCCAGTCCCCTGCACTCATGGCAAGACTAAGGCCATGTCTTACCGGTAGATCTGCGCTGCTGTGATCGATGCAGCAGTGTTGATTTAGTGGGTCTGGTGAAGACCCGCAAAGTTGATGGCAGAGCGCTTTCCCATCAACTCCAGTACTCAGGTCCCCAAGAAGAGTAAGTCAAGTCGGCGGGAGAGCGTCTCCCATTGACACAGCGCAGTGTAGACACCACTATAAGTCGACCTAATCTACGTCGACTTCAGTTACATTATTCATGTAACTGAAGTAGCGTAACTTGGGTCGATTTACCGCGGTAGTGTAGACCAGCACTAAGTATTATGCAGACCATCCCTGACAGGTGTTTGCCTAACCTACTCTTAAAAATCTCCAATGATGGAGATTCCACAACCTCCCTAGGCAATTTATTCCAGTGCTTAACCACCCTGACACTTAGGAAGCTTTTCCTAATGTCCAACCTAAACCGCCCTTGCTGCAATTTAAGCCCGTTGCTTCTTGTCCTATCCTCAGATGTTAAGGAGACCAATTTTTCTCCCTCCTCCTTATAACAATCTTTTATGTACTTGAAGGGAGATGATGCTTCTGAAAGAGAGAAAAAAGAAACTGAGGCAAGGAGGATTAGGAAAATGAGAGACAAAATGGCATACAGAAGAGCAGAATAAATCAGAGAAGAGAAGAAGGGGAGAAAGTAATGCAAGAAGGGGAAAAGGTAAGAAAAGATGGTAACTTGTCGGTTATATCAGGAATATAAAAGAACTTGATTCAGTTATAAATTAACACCCAATACTAAAAGTGTAGAATACATATATATGTGTGTATATTCTCCCAGAATGGGTTTTATTTTATAGTTCACCTCCATCTAAGAGGAGGGATGGTATCATGGGTAAAGCACAGGACTGGGAACCAGGAGTGAGAGTCTTTACTCTGCCTCTAAGAGGCTTAGCACAAAACTCACAACTGTCGGAGGGAGACTAATGTTGCTTTACTCCCTTTTGGCCATGGACTGCTCTGAGGGTCTAAGTTATGGCAACCTTCTATGACTACCCTGTGGGCTGCAGCACTGCCTAGACTCTCCACACTGCTGCATGCTATCACCCTGGTGCTGAGCCCTGCCCTAGCCTGCTCCCTAAGCTGGGGTTTGTGAGGGGGTCCTCAGGAGAAAGACAGCTGTCTTCCACAGTTCCTACATGCAGGGAATCTTCCTCTCCAGCAGCCAGAACTGGGATTTTAGGATCCTTTTATGCTGCTCCAGCCCTTCTACCCTGCCTAAAGGGGCTAGAGCAACGGTGCAGAGTTCTGTTCTCTGACTGGGCTGTAGAATCCCTGCCCTTCCTTGGATGAGTCATTTAGGCCAAAACTTTGCAAATTTGGGGGTCTTAACTAAGGCATTTACTAGCTTAAGCCACCCATTTAGGTACCTAAATATGGATGTAAGGGCTTAACTTTTAGGTCCCCAAGTTTGAAAATGTTGCCTTAACCTCTTTTTGCTTTGCCTTGCCCCTTGAAAAATGGGGATAATAATACTCTTAACTCCCCAGGAGCTTGGTTCATTTGTAAATTGAGTTGAATGCCTCATCTAGAAATGCTTTCAAAGTTTAATGTAAGGATCCTGCCTGGCTAAGGATCCTTTTGCCTATTTTTTTTTCATATTCTGTATGTGAGCTTTGCATTTCTGTGCGGGTAGCGATACAAGCAAGCATGTAGAGCTCTGCATTTTGAAACATTATGAGGTATGTCCTGGAAATTAAAAGAAAAGAAAAGAAATGGAGAGCTATTAAAAAAAAAAGGTTACTTTTACTGCAGACTGATGATTGCATAATATTAAGTGGTATGCTAGTCAATTTTTCTTCAGTAATTTGAAATCCTACATCTCTTTCCCCCTTGGCTTGTCTAGTTCTGTCGTCTTGAGCTATACTATACTTCACTGAAATGCTACATTTTTAGTTTTCATTTTAATTAGCACAGCTCCAGCTTTAGATGGATTACTACAATTACTCTCTCTTTTTCCCTTCTAAGTTCAGAAATATTATCTGTCACTTGTAAGAACATAAAGAATTGAATTGGAAGCATTCCAAATTCTTACTTTAAGTGTTCAAAGATTAAATGGAGTCCTCGGTCATGAAATCTTTAATTTGAACTGGTCCTTTCAATTCCCAGTTCTTAAATTCACTATTTTTACATCCAGGGATTTCCTATTATCCAAATATGTATAGAGGCATGTTATTTTTCTAAATACATATGTATGTATGTTGTGTAGACATCATCAGTGGATTATCCTTAACCTCCTTTGGTTGATATTTTCAGTTTAATTGCATTAAATTTTAAAGCTGAATGGTATCTGCCTAGTTCTGTTTAATAGCTAACAAAGTCTTAATGATGAATGCAGTGTTGTTGTACCTGTGTATGTCCCAGGATATTAGAGAGACAAGGTGGGTGAGGTAATATCTTTTAATGGACCAACTTCTGTTGGTGCGAGAGACAAGTTTTTGAGCGCCACAGAGCTCTTTTTTAGCCAGACCTGAAGAAGAGCTCTGTGTGGCTCGAAAGCTCGTCTCTCTCACCAACAGAAGTTGGTCCATTAAAAGATATTCCCTCCCCCATCTCGTCTCTCTAAAGTTTTAATGAAGCTGCTGTCTTCTGTGTGTATATATATCAGTCTCCAATAAATGTTATTGGGATTATACAAAATGACAGATTTATTAAGTAGGTTCATTCATAGAAATTTGTGTCTTAGCTGCTGCAGGCAAATGCGATGGTGTGTCGGTTAAGGTGACCCCATATCTAACACAAAACCTAAAAATCAAGGAAATAAAAAGTTGAGACTTCCCACACAACTTGTACATACCCTATGCTCCTCCACACTATAAACCACAAAAAAAAAACATGCCACAATCTTAACTTTGCCTTTGGAAATGGAGAAAATAGGGAGATGGAGAGGAGGATCTGCAATTCTGCAGAGAGAAATCCTGGAAGCAATCAGTTTGGGGACAGGATGCTCAGACTAAGGTTTGCTTGGTGTTCCTTAAAGCAAGAAAAAATAAAAAACAGAACCCCAAGGGGCAGGTCAGTAGGTGGGGAAAATGTCCTGGACCAGGGGTGGGCAATAATTTTTGCACAGGGGCCGCTCCACAAATTTTGGTAAGTTGTCATGGGCCGCACATTTCTACTATATTAATGGAGGAGGTGCGGGGTCTGGGAGGGAGTTTGGGTGCAGGAGGGGGCTCCAGGCTGGTGCAGAGTGTTGGGGGGTCCAGGAGAGGGTGAAGGTGTGGCCTCTGGGAGGGAGTTTGATGCAGGAGGGGGCTCCTGGCTGGGGCAGGGATTTGGGTGCAGGAGGGGATTCTGACCTGGGGCAGCGGGTTGGGGTGCGGGAGGGGGTGCGAGGTGCAGGCTCTGGCTGTGAGGCACTTACTACAGGTGGCTCCCAGCTGGCAGTGCAGCAGGGCTGATGCAGGCTGCCTGCCGTGGCCCCGCGCCGCTCCCGGAAGCGGCTGGCTGCTGCTGGCACGTCTCTGCGCACCCCTTGGGGGGAGGAGGGCAGCGGGTCTCTGTGCACTGCCCCTGCCTTCAAGCAGCGCCCCCGCAGCTCCCATTGGCCGGTTTCTGGCTAATGGGAGCTATGAGGATGGGGCAGGGGCAGTGCACGGAGCCGCCTCCCCCCCGCCAGGGGTGCACAGAGCTGTGCCAACAGCAGCCAGCCGCTTCTGGGAGTGGCGTGGGGCCACGGCAGGCAGGGAGCCTGAGCGCCCCGCTGTGCTGCGGGACTTTTCGCAGCCCGGAGATTGCGAGGGGGCAAAGGAGGCCGGACAGAAATGTTAGTCACGGTGGGCCGGACAGAAATGTTAGATGGGCCGGATCTGGCCTGCAGGCTGTATTTTGCCCACCCTTGTTCTGGACACAGACCAATTGTGTAGGCTGTGTTTGAGAGCAGGGTGGGGATTAACTGAACAGTAATCAAGGTGTTACTAATACTGTATATGTAACTTGAGAAATACCTGGCTCCAGTTGTGTTATAATAGGTGTAGTACTTAATACCTCCAATGACTCTTACTGTATTTGGCACCTCAATTGTCATTTTATCGCCTCCATGTATTATCTGGATAGTGTTAAAGAAAGGGAGGTTTATAATATGGAAGCTGGAGAGCCAGATAGTGAGATATGATGCGCACAGCATTAAACAGGGATTAGTTAAATGCCTGCTCTACAAAGGGTCAATGCAGTCAAATGCATATAAAGGTAAATTCATAAATCTGGAAAAATATTCTTTTAAAAAAATCTCCAAAGCGTTCAGCCTAATGCACAGCTGTAGTGAAAAAACTGAACAGCATGCTGGATTGCATTACTCGTAGGAACAGAATATAAATCAAATGAGGTGGTATTATTCCATAAGACACAGGTGAGCTCTCATTTAGAGTACTGTGTATGGGACCAAACCCTGTGTCTTAGAGGGTTACAGTTGCCCTTGAGGGGATAAAGCAGAGAGAATGAGAATACCACCAGGTCTTTCAGCTGTAAGTTATGAAGCTAGACTGGGGAGATTTGGCATATTCTTGTTTGAAATGAGATCTTGCCGTGACTCAGCCAGTGGTTTTAGAATAACGAAGAGGATTAATCAGGATTAATCAAATTGATTCAGACGAAGGCCATGAAAACAAGAGAGCTTAATTTGAAAATTAGGAGCATGGGAAAGGAGGTGGGGGGAGAAGCTCTGGCTAAACGGTTTCAAAATCCATATGGAATAAGTTACCAAAAAGGTCCTGTGAATGAAGGAGCACAAATGTCTTAGGCCTCAGCTAGATAGAATTGCACGGGGAATGGGAGCATGATATTTGACTAGCGGCTGGCTGTGTTTGTCAAGAACACACACGAATGCTCATAGCCACTGTGTGGGGGATGGAGGCTGGGTGTTTGACAGCAGGAGATGGAGAGAAAACGGGGGTGGCTGGAGCCTAGGACATATGGTGGAAGGAAGATAGGCTCATCTATGTGGGATTGGAGTCTGCCGTAGGAAAGGACCAGCTGGCAAATGGGTAGTGCTGTGGGAGGAAACCAGCTTTCAGGGAAGACAGGAAGGAACGTCAGGAACTGAGGGGAGGAAGGAGGGAAAGAGCCTGTGGGTAGGTGAAGGAGTTCGGTGCTGGAGTCTTTGAGGGACAGGTGGCTGGTCTCCATACTTCCCTCACTCAAATCCCTGCCCAATAACAACAAAACTACTTCTGCAAGGCCCACAAAGAGAAAACACTAATGATTAAAACTGGGACTTTCAAGGAGCCTACAGGAGTTAGGCACTCAGCTTCCAAATGAATTTGTGTGCCGAATTCCCTTTGGCCCCTTTGACAGTCCCAGTCTAATGCATTATCTATGTATTTCCTTAAGATTTTCTAAGGCACTTTGTCTTATTTATACATCTTCTAGACTGTCCATGCCTTGGAGAGTTTACAAGTTTCGTGTTTGTGCCTTGCACAACACTAACCACATGGTCAGAACTTCACAATTAAATAATAATATTATTTAATGAATAACTGATGACAGGGCATGTGGTTCTTATCTGGGATATGTAATAAAGTATAAAGCCAAAGGCCAAATACATTGGCACTAGAGAATTCAGATTATTTCTAATTGCTGCACTCAGGGAAAAGTTATCCCATTTGGAAAATGGTATAAATGATTCTTTGCATGGCACAAAAATACTAAGCAGTCATATAAATTCAACTGCACACCGATATTGTCCTAAAAAATCACATGGGTTGGCTGTTAACAAACATCCCCTTGATCTCTTGAGCCAGCCAGTATTCCATTTGCTGAATTATGCTTCAGCATGAATCTTGTTGTCCAGTTTTTTACCTTTACTATTGGTAGCTCTCGCACGGGTGTACTTTTTGAAGTGAAAATGGCTGAGAACATAAAAATTGGATGGCAACAGATGGCGAATCCCGGTGAAGATTGAACCTGGTAATATTCTAAAAAAATAAAATAAAAAGAAGTTCTCATCCATGCTTGTAGATGTTTCCTTTGCTTCACACTGACTCAATAGACATTCTAGGCTTCAAAGTGACACATGGACAGAGTGACAATCCTGTTGTATAGATTGCTCAGATAGAAGGCCTGACATGAAACTCTTCATTCAAGCAGAACTCCCCAATGAGGTCAATAAGAGTTTTGCCTGAGTAATGACTTCAAGATCAAGCCCACAATATGCTATGTACACTAACAGTAGTAGGAAATAACACACTACACTAAGTGCACTGTAATAACCCTGGTAATCTTGCAGCCTAATTTACCATAGAGATCTTCCTAAGATCTTATTGCTACCAAAGCTTCATCTATCTACTTTAACTGTCAGATGATACTTGAGTGGACCATTTTTGTCATTTAATGATATAATCTGGAAGGGCTTTATTCCAAGCATTCTCGTTTTTATATTGGCTTCTTATCTGACTTCTTTCTAACTTCAAAAGGACGTTTCATAATTCTAAATCTCCATAAGGTTTTATCAAGGCTGTTTTTTGCTTTGCTCTCTTTCTAGTATCTACATGGAAAAACTCACTGACGCGATCCAAGGGGCAGCCGCTATAAAGCTTATTCACAATGCTTTCCATGGTCTCCAGCGAAATTCAGCTGACCTCCAAGTAGTTAGTGACTTTTACAATCATAGGAAAGCTAGAAAAGATCTGTGTGTAACTCCTGAAATTCTGGGGCCATATTCTGCTCTCACGGCATTGTAAATGAGGAATAACCTCACTGAAGTCAATAGACTTGGAGGGGACAATGAGTTCAGAATCTGGCCTTTTCTTCCATTCTGTTCTGATTGTTCTTCTCTGTGTCTTCTATACTATTTTTTCCAGTATCCACTCCTCTTCTTGAACAGAGGTAGTTAAATATTTAAAAAAAAAATATATGTAGCCCTGGTTGCATAAGCATCTGTTTCATCTATATGTTTAACACTCTTTTCAAAAATGTGTAGCTTTATCTCTTGTAATATAGTGTGTCTGGTTTGTAAGAACAGGGCTGTTCATATTTCAGGGCTTCTCTCCTCAAAGTTAGTCTCCCTGATAAATGGAATGAATTATATTTTTGTTGGCTGTCTGCATTGCCTCCATCACTGTGTTTCCAATTTATCAACATAGTTTTGAGAAATTGTTAGGATATGTAGCACTCGTCAGCACCATGGGGAGAAAAAATATTCATTTATTACTGCTATTGTGTGTGATTACATTACGCATATCCAAAGGACTAAACATGAAATGTCATATTTAATTCTCCCCATACAGTAGATGATATTACTCTTTCTCCTTCTTTCCAAAAACATCCTGGAAGCTAATTCTTCAGTCTCATCTTAGATCAGCCACACAGCAAAGAGGGCAAGTATAATTTAAAGATTAGTGCAAGAATAATAGGAGTCAGGCCATCCAAGTTCTACTCTTCGTTCTGCCTCTAACTCTTGGTGACCTTGGGCAAAGTCACTTGACTTCTCTGTCTCAGTTTCTCAATCGGAAAAATGGAGATAATATGAGCTTACTGCAGAGGGCTAATGTCATAATTTGCCAGACTCCTGCCTTCTGGAATACTTATCATGGCACAGCAAGGAGAGGGGATGTCCTAAGGTCCTGTACTAAGACCAGTGTTTAATATATTCGTTCATGATCTTGAAAAGTCAGTGAAGACTGAGGTGGCCAAATATGCAGATGACAAAAAATTGTTTAGTATAGTAAAGACTAGAAGACTGTGAGGAACTCCACAGGGATCTAACAAAGCTAGATGAGTGGGCAACACAATGGCAGATGAAGTTCAGTGTTGACAAGTGCACGTTGGAAGGAACTATTTATCCACATCGCTGATGTCTGACTACTTGGAAAAGAGAATTAAGTTTATTTGTGACTAGTGGAATGAAAACACCTACTCACAGTATAGCGCTGATGTGAAAAAGACAAGGTAAATGTTAGGATGTATAAACAATGGAATATAAAATAATGAGATGATCGTTCATTTATATAAAGCAACAAAACACCTCCACCCTGAATACTGTGTTGTTTGATTTGGGAATGACCAGAACTGTCTACAGCTGCTAAATGTCTATAACTGGTATAAATGAAAGGACAGTCAGGCCCTGGAAACTTCAAATTCAAGAGCAGTCAATCTGGTATCTTTCGTGAACAGTAAAGCCAGTTTTTTTAAATGGTTGTTAACTTGTTTCTAGCAACCTAAATAGTTTACCTGTGGCCAATACACCTCTTCTATCCAAACATAAACTTCCAAAGCCACCTTGAGGACTTGCTCATTCATGGAAAGAGTTTATTATGGCAGCCAAGAGTAATGTATGGTGATTCTGATGGGTTGCAAAAAACAATCTTGCCCATGTATCCACCATTAAGCTAATATTTCCAAGTTTAGTTCTCTGGACAGCATTGTTTCAATTGATCATAAGAAATTCAGTAGTAGATGCTAAGCAGATACTGACTTCAGTCTGCAGTATGATTTATTGACCTGAAAAAATACTAACCAAATCAGTGCCAAAGTCTATATGTAATACATTTTTAAGATCAGAAGGGACCATGATGATCTAGTCTTCACTCAGTGATTCCTGCATCAAGCCCATAACTTCTGGTTGAACTAGAGGAGATTTTTTAGAAAAACAACCAGTCTTGAATTTAAAGATTTCAAGTGACAGAATACGCAACATCCCTAGGTAAATTATTCCAATGTTTAATTACATTCAGTGTTAAAAACATATGCTTTATTCGTAGTCTGAATTTGTCCAATTTCAGTTTCCAGCCATTGGATATTTACCTTCAGGTATAAAGAATCTTAATATTAATGAGCGAGAAGTATGCAATACAGCACTGCAGTATTATAAGGAAGTTTAGTACAGTAACACAGGAGGTAATCTTATTTTAAAAGAATGGGAACACAGAAATAGCCACACCCAATGAGACCAGTCATCTTTCTAGTTCAGTATCCTCTCTGACAGGGGTTGGTATCACATAGTTCAAACAAAGGTGGCTGGATTCCTGTAGTGGACAACTATGGAACAATTTACCCATAACATAAGTTTCTTCCTAATTGTAGAGAGACAAGGCAGGGGAGGTAATATATTTTATTGGAGCCACTGCTATTTGGTGAAAGAGACAAGCTTTCGAGCTCCAGAGTGCTCGTCTTCTCTCAGTCCTGGTCCTGAAAGGAAACCTGCACAACACCTTCAAATAGGGTGACCAGACAGCAAATGTGAAAAATCGGGACAGGGGGTGAGGAATAATAGGAGCCTATATAAGAAAAAGACCCAAAAATCGGGACTGTCCCTATAAAATCGGGACATATGGTCACCCTACCTTCAAAAGACGAGCCTAGGAGCTTAAGTATATAACTCTGCTAGAGGTCAGAAATCATGGACCCTGGTTTTAGGTCTCATTACAACAATCTGTAACCCACTAACTCTCCTGTGCCCTATGACTGCAGGGGTATCAATTGCATACTTCATTTTGAACGGTTTCTTGCAACATGTGTCAACTCCTTATGCTTAACAATCTCTTCCACCTTGTTTTTAGCTGTCACGCTCTGAGTACCCTGTCCAGACCTGAAGAAGAGCGCTGTGGATTTTGAAAGCTTGTCTCTCTCACCAACAGAATTTGGTCCAATAAAAGATATTATCTCACCCACCACATAACTCTCACCTCCTGAGACCAACAGAGGTACAGCATTCCTCATTCCACACAGTTAGTGGTTTATGACCTGAAACATTAGTTTATAACTTGGGTGATTGTGCTGCTGAGTTTATGCTGGGAATTGAGAGGGGAAAATATCCCTAATATACATCCACAGAAATGCTGAAGTCATTGGGACACTTGGGTGTAAGCATTATGCTCTGTTAGTACACATTTGCAGCATTTGATTTGGGCTGTAAGGTTTTCGGGACAGAGACCTCTTGTTCATGTCTACACAAATAATAAATACTCAGAAGAGATGCTATTTAGTACCAGATTCTTAGTCTTTAACACAAAGACCAGTTCCACTGTGCTGCAGCTGAGGTAGATTTCAACAGGCAATATTTTGAGGCTTTTCTTCAACCAGTGGAAGGAAGTTTATTGAGACTCGCATTTAACAGCCTTGCCAATGTGCAATAAAATTGCAAGGTGCTTGATCAGAAGCAAATCATGAAGGTGGTTCACAAAAATCTCTATTTTAAACAGGAAAGGACTGTAGAGAAGAAACAGTCCAAGTTTCTCAGGCGCTTAGATTTTGAAGTAGTGCTTCCCTACCCCAAAAGACAGGCAAGGTACAAATGAGCATATCCACCTGAAAAAAAAAAAAACACGTACAGCTGGCCATTAATCTCACAATTATTTGAAGTGTGGATGGAGGGGGTCTAACACCCTGGGACTGGGGCACCTGAGCCACTGAAAATGAGACAGCAAGTCTGGATAAAAACTGGGTTCTCCCACGCTCTCAAATCTTGCTGCCTACATGGAGACCAAGCTGAACTACTCCAACTTCACCTCAAAAGCCCAGATCCCAAGGCATCCTGATACAACAGTGCTGCAAAACCCTTGTTTGATCCCCTGCCTCTGGCAGGTTCCCTGCACCGTGATTCATGGGGGTTTGGATTATCCTGGTGTGGACAAGGAAAATAATGTTAGGGTGGGTGGGTGTTTGGGGGGGGAGAGGGCTTGCATTCAGAAATTAGCTGGATCCAGCAGGGTACAGATACCAAATCTGAGATCTTGCAGTTTCCTTGGATCCGGGTGTGCTTGGGGTCCTGGCCTCTCTGGAGGAATATTAGAAGCAACACTTGCTCTGTACTCTGAGGGCACAAGCTGGGTTTTCAGCTAAAACTTGGCAGGATCCAGGTTCCGAATCAGAGATATGTGTTTGTTTTTTGCTCTGCTGGGGAGCGTTAGAGTCCAGATGATTAAAGTACAGGACTGGCTACCCTATTCTTCGCTCAGACAGAAGTTTGGACGAAGGACTGTGACCACACATTGTTGGGATCAAGGTGCCAGACCCAGAGTTTTGTGGTTTGGGGTGTGTGTGTGCCCATGCACTTGTTCTCTGTTTAAGCATCAGAATTTGGGTGCTTGGGGACACAAATTAGCCGGATCTGTGTTTTTGTGATACTGTTGCCAGGATGGGCGGGGGGGGGGGGGGGTAGGTTTTTTGATGCTACAGGGCTAGGTGGGCTTGTTCTTCGTTTAGGTAGTGAAAATGTGAGGGGTTGGGAACAAAAATAATCAGGTCCAAGCAGGGGTGAAAGTAACGTAAAGGACTTACCGGTACTCCACAGTCCTGCAGAGGGGGCGGGGCCTCAACTGGAAAAGGCGTGGCCTCTACCAGAAGAGGTGGGGCCTTTAAATCCCGGGGCTTTTAAATCAGGATTTAAAGGGCTCGGGGATCCGGCTGAAGCTAGGAGCCCCGGGCCCTTTAAATCACCCCCGGAGCTACCAGTTGCAGAGGCAGCTGGGAGCTCTGGGGTTTGGGCAGGGGTGAAAGTAATTTACATTTCTTACCCATATGGTCCAATCGCAAGCAAGCAACCCACCTCTCCTACGTACTTCATGGATCCCTCCCATTGCACGACATAGATATAGAAAATAAAGCTGCTGCTACTACTAAAAATACTGTCTGTAATAAAACTTTAATATTGGAATAAGCCTGAAAAAGTGAAAACTCACTGTCACATTTTTCTCCATGTCTTCCCTCCTCCTCCAGCCAGGCTGCCGACGCTAGGCCGTGCTTTCCCCCTGCCTGGCACTCAGCAGTGGCTGCAGGGACTCCCCTCTAGCTTGCAGCAGGGAGCAAGGAGACTGGCTGAGGGAGGGAGAAGCCTGCCTCCTGCCTAAGAACAGTTTAAACTCAGCTGTTCCCTGAGCGGTTCAGCCCCCGGGGTTAGGAGCTGTTTCTGGCATCCTTGTTAATTTCACTCACGGTTGTTGCGGGGGCGAAGGGTGTGTGTGACCATGGCAGGAGCAGTTCTTTTCTGCCTCCTGGATGAGGGGATCTCCAATACTACTATAATACAATAGTAGGGGCTGGTTGCTGGGGTCGGGGCAGTCGGCAGCAGGCTGCAGCTGCATTGTTTGTGACACACACATTCATACACATACATACTGTATGTATTACTGTCCTGTGGGGAAGGTGCCAGTGCCCTTTTAAGGGTGGGGGGGGGAGACAAGTGTTTCTGGGCTAACACACCTCAGGAACTTCTGCTTAATGTGTTCTGCTTAATGGAGTCCGTCCTTCCCCAGGGGGCTGTTTGTTGGTCCAACTCCTACACTGAAGTGCTATCTTTTTTGAGAGCTCCATCCATACTGTACATATACATTTAGAATATACCTGGATCAGAGTAGATTTCGATCTGTGAAGCAAGACAAGAAGATTTTGTTTTCCCAGGAAGACATTCATGTGGCTGTTCCAAAGTTAGCTTTTGAGGGTCATACGGGGTACCCCCACATGGTAATCGCACGGGCTTGCTATTTACAACTGCCTCAAACAAAGCCGATCAAAGCACATGTGAAGAAAAGTCTTCCAATTATAAGAACTTAATTAACAATTTGTCAGTTTTGAATCCCGAAAAATGGCAAGAGAATTCAGAGAATCCCCATTTCGGAGAAAAGGAAAGAAGAGCATTGTCTGATCAACTGAGGGATTTGTTGAATTCAAGGCTTTTGGAGGAAAAACCATTCCTGGTAAACTTAAAAAACTCGTCCTTGCAGTGGACACCCTTGCTGCAAGCAATGCTGACTGCGAAGGGGATTCAGTGCGATGAACAACATCATTACAGTGAAACGGACTGCACTTACCACTCGTCATGTGGCGGACTTGCTATTCATTTCATGTGTGGGACCTCCTTATACTCAGTGGAATCCCATGCCATATGTGAAATTGTGGCTTGGAAAGGGCCGACGTGCAGCACATTCATCTCGAGGTATGGCACGACAACAGGGAGAGCAGCCAGAGCAGCTGTATGGCCCAGTGTGGGTGTTGCTATAAGGATGCTTTGCTCCATCCAGTCCTTCCCATGGATGCCCCTTTCTTGCCCCCGCTGGGCTGGCCCACTCACACCTGCCACGTGCCAGGACTGAGCCGGGGGCTGGGGCGGCTTTGCTGTGGGTAGTGGTTCCCCTGGGAGCTGCAGCCCCCACCTGCCACCCCCTATTGCTTGTGTTGTTGCTGCCGCATGCCCCCCAGACCTCCGTCTCCTCCCCTGTCTCCCTGGTGGCTCCCTCCCACAGCCTGGAAGAGAGAACAGCAGCTGCTGAGGCTGGAAGTTTTCCTGGGGACACCACTAAGCAGCAACCCAAAAGCTGGGTGCCCACAGATGCGCTGGCAGTGCCCAGCCAGACCTTGCCTCTTACAGAAGTTCCTGAAGTGTGAGCAGCAGAAATACTGTCTCCCCTGTCCCCCCACCCCTCAAAAGGGCACCGGCGCCCTCCCCACGGGATAGTAATACATACAGTATGTATGTGTATGAATGTGTCACAAACAATGCAGCTGCACCCTGCCGCCGACCCGCAGCGACCCCAGCAACCGGCCCCTGTGGGCTGCTGCTGCCTGCAGAGAGCCAGCAGATGCCACTGGGCTGGGTCTGCCAGGGAGTAAGTAACCAAGGCAAAAAACACAGCCAGCCAGCCAGGGAGGGAGCCAGGGGTCAAGGGACTGCGTTGCCCCATGCCCACCAGTGCCCCGCTTTCCCTAGATCCTCCCTATTTCCTAGCAAGTCAGATATCAAGGATTTTTTAATCTCCCTTCCAGGCACATAGAAGAGTGCAGGGGGCACACCAATGGGTGGCTAGTAGTAGGGGAAGGCAGGGGTGAATGAAGGACAACTGGAATAGCCTTCATGAGATATACAAGATATTTAGAGAAAGTTTTGTTAATTTCAGCCTCTGCACTCTGCAGGCAGGACAAAACAAAAAGCGATCTGAGATTGCGCCCTATGTCCTAAGGACATTTCAGGTGTTTAAATCAATATATAAAGCGGGTGGAATGAAAACTACTATTTCTTTCAAAGGAGGCACAATAATTTCCCTGAATATCCAGTTTTCCCCTCCAATCCCTGTGTGGTTTTGTCTATGGGGGTATTTGCTTTCCCTGTGAATCTTTAGTTGCTTTAGCAAAATTGCTTTGCCCAAAATAAACCCTGATCATCATGACACATCTTCCCACCATGTTCTCCATGTTTTGTGTGTGTGTGTTTTTTTTAAACAGTAACATTTCAAAGAGGATCTGCAAGCAGTTTGGACATCACAACCATGATCCTCTGCTGGGGAGGGAATAGGATAGATTTGAACTTGGAAATGGTTCCTGATGTTTTGTGTATAGGAGATCCCCTCATCCCGGGGCGGAAAAGAACTGCCCTTGCTATGGTCACACACACTGTTCCCCTCTCCCCAGCAACTGTGAGTGAAATTAACAAGCATGCCAGAAACTGCTCCTAACCCCCAGGGCTCAGGGAACAGCTGAGTTTAAACCTTTCTTATGCAGGGGGCAGGCTTCTCCCTCCCTCAGCCAGTCTCCTTTTCTTACCGGTCCTCCCACCAGCCCCTACCGGCTTTCTTTCACCTCTGGGTCCAAGTGGATCCATCTGTTCTCTCTTTCCCTTGCAAGGCTCAATTTCACAGTGATCCTCAGCACGTGTGAAGCCCTGCAGCCGTCTCTCACACGGGACGCGCCGGAGCAGTGGGGGTCTCTGGCCACGTCTTCCAAGGGTTAATGGAGAAACCCCACGCCCCCTTTGACGGAACTGAACCAACCTCACCACATTTGAAAAGGCATCCGGAGCTGCGTGTGCGCCCCGGGCTCAGAGAGCCAGCGCCGGACACGGGGTCCCCCTTGCCATGGGAGCAGCCGCCGCCAGGGCTTAGCTTGCGGAGAGGAGTTGACTTCCCGTTCAAAGCCAGGAGCAGACAGCAATCGGTGCCCTGCAGGGAGATCCTGCCCCTCTAATCCCAAACTCTCACGGGCCCCCCCTCTCCTCTAGTCGCATGTCACTGTGACTCCCAGGCAGCCTCTTGGTGCAGTTTGGTTCCAGCAAAAGTATTTGTAGCTGTAAAGATGAACCGGGCTCTTTTCTCGCTCTGGTGCTGCTGTTTCTATGGATGTACTGTAGGGACCGGTTTCCTCTATCAATTCCCAGCCTCAACTCTGCAGCACAACTACCCCGAGCAGAGCTCAGGGTCTCCGGGCAGCGGATTCGCCAACCGCCGGTGAGTAAATCCAGATCCAGTCCGTCTCTTCCAGCATCCAGCCCCGTGGCTTTTGCCTTGTCCCCTGCTTAGCAGCAGGGCTGTAGCAGCCCCCTTATCTCTACCAGTGAAACGTGAGCCCCCTTGAATGGAAACTTTCCCCAGTAACTGTAACCACTACCGTGGGGAAGCGCAGACTTTTTATAACGCGTGCACAAGTGACTTCAGCATTTCTGTGGCTGTACCTAAGGGATTATCTCCCCTCCCGCTGGTCATTTAGAAATTGCTGCGTTTGGTGTCTTCCCCAGCATGCTGATGAATTGGGAGTAGAAACTCTTGTGTTAAAAAGCCTCCCCCACCCCTCGGACTAGCCAGTAGGAGGCAGCCCATCCCAGAGGGAGCCCGCGAGGTTCCTCTCCTAGTCACTGGAGACCCGAGAAGCCGAGCATTTAGTTGATCTGATCGGCATCATTCAACATGAACCAGAAGAGCCAAGTTCTTGTTAAAATCAGCCCCGCTAAACTGCCCAAAGAGACCCGGTTTAAATGGCCAAGGAAAACAGGAGATTCTCTAGGGCTAACTTGACTCATCCTGTCCTGCAAAAGCGCATTGTGCATTTGTAGGCAACCTAAGAAATGTCATCTGGGTTGGAATCCATTAGCCTTTGTTTAGGAAGCACTAATTAAATTGAGGACTTGATCACTGTCAATAAGACTCCCTGCCTTCCTCAAACCAGGTATTGGGGAATTCTGAATGAAAACAGAACCCCAAAAGGGTTTGGAACCCACCACAATCTTCTGATATCCCCAGACTGCTCCACTAGGCTCCACAGAACCTTAGCTTTGAAAATGACTGAAATGTAACATGCTATGCCAGTAGAGGGAACCATTATAGTCCAGGGAATGCAACTAAAGGTTGTTCAGCTCAACAAAGAAAAAACCTAATTACAGGTTTTATACAAGGGCTACAGCGTTCAAAAGGGAACCAGTCTCCGGTAAAATCAGTTTCACACGAATTTAATGTAAATCACCCTTAATTTATTACCTCTTGCTGCTTTAACAGAGAAAACAATTTAGATCTGTGTCCCCCTTCCCCTTTCTCCCTGAACTTCTCTAGAAGTAAAACAGCTGTTCCAATGAATGAGTAGCTCTGTACAGTAACACAAAGTGGCTTAGGAGTCTTTCAAAAGTATCTTGATCTTAAATCACTTTTTAAAATTCACTGTTGTATCTATTGACCCCCTTAAAATCAGAGCGTGAGTGGTAAACATTCAGCATTTGTAAACCCTGCTTTTCTCTTTGCTGTGCCAGTGCAAATCCCTAGCGCAGGGGTAGGCAACCTATGGCACGTGTGCCGAAGGCGGCACGCGAGCTGATTTTTCAGTGGCACTCACACTGCCTGGGTTCTGGCCACTGGTCCGGGGGCTCTGTATTTTAATTTAATTTTTAAATGAAGCTTCTTAAACATTTTAAAAACCTTATTTACTTTACATACAACTATAGTTTAGTTATATATTACAGACTTATAGAAAGAGACCTTCTAAAAACATTAAAATGTATGACTGGCACGCAAAACCTTAAATCAGAGTGAATTAATGAAGACTCGGCACACCACTTCTGATAGGTTGCCGATCCCTGCCTAGTGGATGAGTTAACACCGGTGTAGAAAGGAGCTCATACCAGTGTCTTTTATCCTGGTTTTAAAACAGAGTAGACTGCACCAGTGCAACAGTGTCTCTATATTATAGGTTTGCATCAGTGCCCCCCCCCAAAAGTGTTAACACGCATGACTGTAAGCATGTCAGGGCAGGGAACATGTCTT
>NW_020664582.1:3013742-3015095 GCF_002925995.2 Terrapene triunguis | reverse complement strand
AATAAAAATTCCATGGTATAATTAATATATTAAACTGTTTCTATAATAGGTGTCAGCATACTCCTTGTTCCCTTTCCTCCATCTGTGCCTGGCAAACTGGAGGACTTGTGGGGGAACCTCTTTTTCTTTCCTCCCCAGTCTCTTGATGTGGTTTATATTTTGGGAGTTAGTCTTTCCATCTGACCTATGCACAGAAGGCTTCAGTTAGTAGGTCAAGCAGCGAGATCCAGCGGAGAAAGAGGAGAAAAACCAGGAGGTGCTGACTGGGAAGGACTCTGGTTGGAGTGATCCAGGGAAGAGGCTGGCACAGGGGAATTTCTCCCAGCTGCGGAAGCAGTACAGAAGCATGAGAACCAGTGTGAGTTGTGGCAATCCTTCTAAAGTCTATCATGCACCTGGGAAACCTCTGTGTTACATGCTGATGGAAGCTGACTCTTGGCAGCAGAGTGCTGAGTGAAAGCGTATCACCTTTGCATTAAAGTATGCCACAAAATGATACGCAGTCTTGCATTGGCTGCCTTAGCTGAATCTGGAACAGATGAGAATTAGTTTTGGTATGTGGAGCCATGTGAAGTCAAGCATATTTTTTGCAAGGTTCCCTTGTGTTGTAACATGTTGGGGGGGGGGGGGGGGAGCACATATGGGGCAATTTGGTCTGGCAGGACGTTGCAGTATTTGGCCCCGTGCTGCTGTAAATTAACATAGCTTGCAACAAACTATAGTCTCACTGTAGTGTATTGCAGTATGCAGCATGGCATTGCAGCCAATCAGGTTAATCTGAATTGCAATGCATTGTCTCACTGTCTTGTTGGCTCATGTTACTGTAAATCACTAATGTATATCAAACAGTACTTTAAGTGCAAATCCCTTAGACTTGTAACCCTACAGATATATTTTTGAACGACTATACAGCCCAAATATTTTGGTTCTGTTCGTGTAATTAAAAAGCCTGCTAAAATCTCTTCTGAAGATCTGCAAGGGGCAGACCCGTTGGAAGCTGTTACAAAAACTACAGCAACATATCGATTTGCTTGGGTAAAGCCCTTTGCAACAATCAAAGACTCTACAATTACATCTGTGAGCCCATTCCAAGTGGTTATTGGCATCTGTGAGGCTTTCAAAGCAGCTCCTAGATATGACCATACAATTTGGCTGAAGTTTGATTTCCAGCTCAAAGGTGCAGGGCCAGCTCCAGGCACCAGCTTGTCAAGCAGGTGCTTGGGGCGGCCGCTCCGGAGAGGGGCGGCACGTCCAGGTATTTGGTGGCAATTCGGCGGACAGTCCCTCACTCCGCCTCGGAGCGAAGGACCTCCCGCCGAATTGCCGCCGCAGATCGCGATCGCGGCTTTTTTT
>NW_020664582.1:2880881-3013642 GCF_002925995.2 Terrapene triunguis | reverse complement strand
TTGTGGATTAGGCCAGCCTGAGAATTTGATGTCTTTAATTTAGTACATTTTGGTTTATGTATTTGCTCTGCATCTGAGTTTTCATCCTGTGGGCTCAGGAGCCAAAATCCACTTTGCGGGGGCATTTACATTAGCTGTGCTGTACCTGATGTTGGAAATTAAACACTAGCATTTGGTCTGAATTCCATGTTCCCCACATTGTTTATGAGGCTAGTACTAACAGAGAGCCACAGGAACTGATTATGTTAAAAGAAAGAAAAACCTCTTTCAGCCTGCACCTGTTCTCAGATTTTGTTTGGCATAGCTTTATTCTATTATGCTTCTACGTATGGGGTCTGCACTATATGATCGGGGAGGGGGCAGGGGAAGAGAAATTTCCCATTTGTTACAGCATAGGCTGTGTTACAGCCTATCACAACCACTAATTTATGTTCAACACTAATATTACTTAGTGACAAATACTAACTCGGCTGTTCTGCAGTTTCAGTTGGGTATGGCAGGCTTTTTCTTTTCCTTTCCTAAACTGCTTGTAGTATTGCTTTGAGCTGTTAAACGGCTGCTCTGTTTGCCATAGAGGTCGCTGAATTTTGCTTCACTCACTACTGATATATATAAAAAAACAACCTCCAAAAACCTACATGAAAAGACTATTAAGGTTTTAAGTGAAGTATTCAAAAGTCAGCAAACAGCATGGCTAAGTTTTCATGTGCAACCTTCTCAAAATCCTAGAATATCATAGAATATCAGGGTTGGAAGGGACTTCAGGAGGTCATCTAGTCCAACCCCCTGCTCAAAGCAGGACCAATCCCCAACTAAATCAAATCTCTGGCCTTGTGCAGCATAGTCTTTAACATGATAGTATGTTATTTCAGAAGGGCCCTGGCTCATTCAGCATGTTGAATGGATCATGCACAGTAAACAGGGCTGGCACCGGCGCAGCAAGCGGGTGCTTGGGGCGGCCAACGGAAAGGGGTGGCACGTCCGGCTCTTCGGTGGCAATTCGGCGGCGGGTCCCTCAGTCCCTCTCAGAGGGAAGGACCTGCCGCCGAATTGCCGCTGAAAAATGAAGCGGCGGCGGTAAAGCTGTCGCCGAATTGCTGCAGATCGCGGCTTTTTATTTTGTGTTTTTCCTGCCACTTGGGGCGGCAAAAACGCTGGAGCCGGCCCTGACAGTAAATGAGGCAAGGGTGTGACATTTTAAAAACCCGTGGCAAGGCAAAGTGAAGTGGAAGGGTGCACAAAGAAAAATTACTACTTGGCAATCAACCTTAAAATCCAAACTAACTTATTAAATATATTTTTAAAATTCTGTTCTCCTCGCTGTTAAACGAGTGCCCTCATCTCATTCACTGTACACTGTCAAGGCTATTCACTGAAGACTGAATTCTGATTTCAGATACATCCGTGTAAACTTGGAATAAATCCACTGACTTGAATGGATTTACTCTACATTTACAACAGGTGCAATTGCAAATAGTATTTGGCCCAGAATGAGACCTGGATCTCACCCTGCCTCTTTCAGTGTACGTTGTGTCCAGCCAGCCCACAGACTGAGATGGTCTTCTGTGGCAATAACTGTATATGATCATACAGCGGCACCGAGAGGCAGAGTTGAGGGTTCTCTGCAGCCTTTACTTGGACACGTCCTGCAATTTGAATGCTTCACTTTGCAACCTTCATCTTCTTTTAACTTGGTTATTTGTATGGCATTACCTGCTGTTTTAAAAAAAAAAAAAAAAAAGCAAGCAAACTTGAATTCATTATTTGCTAACACAAAAAAGCAGCCTAAAACAATAAAAAATGTAAAGGGTTTTGTTCCACCTTACAATAGCCCACTGAGTGAGGCAGGGATTCTCTGCTCCACTACCCTACCTCAACCACTGGTGCCATCTCTTTGGCTCCTTGTTTTTTCCCCTCCCCATCCAGTTGATCACATGAATAATCGGCAGATGTTTCAAAACAGTGTTGTTAAAAAATCTGCTGTGCATGCAGTGGCTACATATTTTTCAACTGTTATCACTTGGCCAAATGAAACTCAGTTTCCACCAGATCTCCTTCCTAAAGACTGACTTCCTCACCCAAACCACTGTGGGTCTCGAGCTGTTTAAAATTTTTTTTTTCTTTTAAATAGTGGAAAAGGTGGGTTTTTTGTTTTTACTCTCTCTCTTCTCAAATGGCTGAACTGGGTTTGCTGCTTTTGTTTGTTTTGTTTTAAAATCACCATTGGCCAGAAACCTGGGCTGGAAAATTTCATCCCAATAGATTGAAAGTTTTTGGAATTGGGTGACCAGACAGCAAGTGTGAAAAATCAGGACAGGGGGTGGGGGGTAATAGGAGCCTATATAAGAAAAAGACCCAAAAATCAGGACTGTCCCTATAAAATCGGGACATATGGTCACACTATTTTGGAAGCCTATAATCTGAAAAGGCCTTTAATTGCAGCTTTTAGTGAGCCTTATCTGTAACTATCCCAACACCCTCCAGGTATAGGGGATGGATTCTATTTTATTCCCATTCACACCGGGTAAGGGAGTCCACAGATGTCAAGTGTTATGTTGGTATAAATGAAAGGAGACTCAAGCCCCTAATATACAGTATAACTCTGAATCTGATAGCGTGGTAGAAGGGTTTTACTGACATGAGTTTGGGACTGTTGTAGGTCAGCCCCTCTGAATGCAATTTTTTTGTGGAATTATAACCAATGCAGTATCCCAAGGATAAGAGCAGGACTACGCTGTACACAGAGAGGTGAGAAGTGGGCTGCTGGTGGGGTACAGCCACATATGCATCTAATTACTGACAAGTCCAAAGGAAGTTGTCGTAATTGCATTACAGTTACATGGCGTTTTGACTGAGGTGTTTTTTTTCTCGCTGTGGATAAAGGGCTAAATCTTTATTAAAATCATATTCGTAACTCAGTGGCTACTAGACCTCACTCCTTTATTAAAATGGGGTCCTGGAATGAATTTCTTGTGTGAGACAGAGATGCTACAAAAGAGATGGAGTCTCCTAGCCTTCCTCATTGGAGCGGGGACACGGTTGCAAAGGGTGTTGCTGTGATTACTGCAGTAATGCTGCTGCTGTTCGAAAGCATCTGTTCTTGCCACTAGAAATGGATTAACCTCAAAGTTACGGAAACAGCCGTCCCATTCTTTATAGTAGCTCCCCTACTCTGAGTACTCTGCAGAATGTGGCCCTTGACTTGGGTCAAAACAATGACCGTTCTGTCAGAGGGCAAAACTCTGCTCTGTGATCCTACAACAGATTGCAACCCCGATACTCCTGTTTCCCTGCACATGAAACTCCACTGGGTGTGACTGGAACAAAACTTTGTTGTTTCCAAATTATTACCTACGATCCCCACTCATGCACTAGGGATCCCACTGTGGTGTATGCTGCACAAGCACAGACTAAAAAGATGGTCCCTGCCTGCAATGATTATTAAGCTAAGTAGTAAATGATATATAGATCTAGCGTCTCAGGGGTGGCTAGTGATTTTGGGTGCCCAATTTGACACCTACAGGGACCTGATTATTCAGAGGGGTGTTCAGCTCTTTCTAACATTGGACCCTGTAAAGCATCTGAAGTTAGGCACCGACAACACTAGTCACTTCTGGAAAATTTAGGTAACATTGTCTGCTGACAAGAGCGGGAGACTGGGTGTCAGAGCTGGGTTCCATTCCTGGCTGTGCACCAAATTTACTGTGCTGTTTGGGCAAGTTAATTCTCTGTCTCAGTTGTCCCCGTCTGGAGCAAAGTACTTCACATGACTTTTGCAGGGCTTAATTTATTAATGTATGTGAGCCACATCCACTCAGAGATGGTGCTCTGTGTCCTCTCTTGCTGTTTCGTCCACATATAGAGAGAGACTCAGCTTGCGACAGTCTTGGCTAAGAGAGCTGGCTTTTAGCTTGGCAGTAGAGGCTCATGCTTTTAGGTTCAAAAGTCACCGGTTCAGTCCCTTCTGCTGATGGTCGATTCAGGGGTGCTGTATTTGTCTCAATGCTTTATTAATCTTATAGCGATGCAAAGTATTAATTGCTATAGTCATCACAGCAACTGGCAGGTCACTGAAGTGTCCCTTGCACTAGTTTGGGATCTGGCTACGTTTTGGGCCACTGCACTTTGTAAGCAGGGAGCATTATGACAAAGGTTCTGACTATTCATTTGAATTTACAATACATCCTTGCTGGAGATTCATAATTTTCCCTCTTCGCTTGACTCATTGCAAGGATTGCACTCTAGGTCATGTCTTGTTTTTGAACATGTGCTCAGCCTCCTCCTATAATCAAGACCTTATGATACATTGTAACTAGAGCCGGGTGAACTATGTGTAGCAAACAAAGTATTTGTCGAATGCAGCATTTTTCTGATTGTGAATTGTCCAGGAGCAGATCTCTGTGTCAATAGACTTGTTTGCTGTTCACTGTTGTTGAACTGTTTTGACGTGACTCTTTGACATGAGCTTTTGATATTCACAAACTAAAATTCCAGCTGGTCTGATTAGACACATTGGTCACATGGTATATCTGTCTGCCCTGATTGGACCAGTGAGGGATTTGGCTAGCCCATGCAATGGGTGCCTGCTCCCTGGGCACTTCAGAAACCAGGGATGTGGGGGTGGAGAAGGTGGATCTGGCACTCTGTGGTTTGACTGGCCATTCACCCTATGTGGTGGCATGGGTGGACACAGGTGCTGTAGACGTTGCTTGAGGCTTGAGAGGCACCATGGAACAATACACTGCTCTGCAACCTGGAAGGAGAATTCCTCCCTCCCTTGGTCCCTGAGGAATTCCCCAATCTGCAGTTTGGGGCAGCATTTGGGATTAATGGCAAATGTAACCCCCTTTTTTGTGTGTGCGTGTCTGTCCGTCTGTCCCCATCCTTCAGTGCCTGACCCACAGAGGGTTATGGGTCTCTGTTACAGCTTTTACCTACCAAGCCTGGATCCCTAACTCAAGCTATGGAGACTCATGGTTTTAGTTCTGGAGGTCCCTGGTTCAGTCCCTGGAATTCGCCAAAATGGTGGCTATCGTACAAGCATTGCATATTGATGTGGTTTTAAAGTAGATTGAAACAGTCAGGAAGCTCTCCCTGGCCCAAGCGAGGAAGAGGAGCTGTAGGGGAGCATTGCTTACTCAAGCCAGGAAGAGGATTTACTCTCTCTGCTTTTAGCAGAAGAAAGAGCTGGGGGTCTACCTCCCCTTTCTGGCTATATGTAAAAGTGAGTGTGAATTCTACACAGATCAACACTCATGTTGCTCAATTTCTCTTTGGTAAGATGTGGCCCCACCTCCATCTTGGACTGTTATGCCACCCGATACAAACCAAACACTGTACTGAGTGCTCAACTAGGGTGGCAATGTTTTAAGAGGCTGATCATCAGGAATGGTAGAATAAATGGGATTTAAAGCCATTTGTCTTTGTTAATTCCACTCTGTTTAGGAGAACTGGATTGTACACATGGACTCACTTTGACATGGAAACTAACCAGTAACTGGTTTCACCAAGCTTCTGAAAATACGTTCAGGATTTGGCAAATCAATGTGGTGTTAAACTTAATGTAGAGTTCATCTCTATTGCAGCAGCTTAACTTAATGTCATGGTCCAAATGAAATAGACAATGGATCTTGCCTAAGTCTTGCTGCCTTTATTTTGAACCCGAGAGACATGCCCTTAAAACAAACACACACACTTGGCTCCTATATGTAGCTCAGGGATGCATTTTCCCCTTCATTTTGCATCTAGCCTTATTTATTGGGTAACAATATTAGGTGACTCTCATAAGTTCTCTAAAACTACACACGGAACAGATGCTGCATTTCTTTCAGCAGCAGCCATGTTTAGCCAGGGCTTTTCTGGATCTCAGACTGAGGGCTAATTGGACTCTAATTGCCATGCTAAATGCTGCTGGGTAAGTCACTACATAAAAAGGTGAAAGATCACTTGTTCATTAATCAGCACACGCTAAAGTGGATGGAATCCGTCTGGAGAATGGAGATGGACTTTGTTTTCAGTGTTTAATTTTCTAGCTGTGGTGCAACAGCCCAGAGCTTACAGTAGACAATGCCACTAAATGTCTGTCATCTGGTGGGATAATTAGCTCCTTGAAGAAGGCAGGTGTGTATGTGAATGCAGGGTGGATGAGATGTATCATTTGGCTGGTGCTATGAAAAACACCAGTGTATTAAGTGCTGGTTAGAAGGCAGCAGGGTTCTCTGTACCACTTGTATTTGATCAAAAGGCAACAATTAAAATGCTTCCCTACATACGTACTTTGGAACACTTAAAGATCCTGGTGACATACAAGGTATTACCAGACTATTCTGCCAAAGCACAGACAAGGCACTGAATTACTGTGTGGTTAACATTGTTTCTGATGGTGTTAGCAGTGATGGGAACATTTGTCATATTTGGAAATCAGGCTTTTCAAATGATCGGGTCATCTCAAGTAGGTCACTGTATGCCGAGAATAAAGATTCTTCACCCCAAGCCCTGAGGACTCAATGTGGAGGAGGAAACCTCACGAACGAAGTCTTGCAATGGGTTTTGCGTAGCAAAATGCCCTTTAATGATGTTGCATGGGGACTAGAGGTTACTACTGTGGCCAGTGTCGTCTTTGTCCACAGTATGAATCTGTAAAAACACTGCTCAGTATTTTACATTAATACCAAGAACAACCCTTGTGTATTCTTTAAAGTAGATGTGATATTCTCTCCTTGGGATTTCTATTCTTGGAGCCACAGCTTTCGAAGCTGAAATACTGCTGTGTGTATATATATAATTAATGGAGATATCCTATCTCCTAGAACTGGAAGGGACCTTGAAAGGTCATCAAGTCCAGCCCCCTGCCTTCACTAGCAGGACCAAGTACTGATTTTGCCCCAGATCCCTAAGTGGCCCCCTCAAGGACTGAACTCACAACCCTGGGTTTAGCAGGCCAATGCTCAAACCACTGAGCTATCCCTCCCCCCAGAAACTAGTGAGGTGCTACTTCTTATAAGACCAAACAACTGGGGAGTCCCAATGTAAAATGACTGAATTTTGTTCATTGGGTCAGTTTGTTTACTTGCCCATGAGCTTGGGGAAAGCAATGATTTTACTTTTGTTTCTTTCACTATTGTAGTCTAGTTTTGATTATTCAGAGGTACTTCGTGACTAGGATTGTGTATGCTGTAGTGCATCTTGTAAAGGGAATGGCGTCAACCTCACAACAGAGCTCTGCAGTTTTAAACCTCTGCTAAGAAATGGGGGAAAGTCCAATAGTTTTGTGTCTTGCTGACAAGAGAAGCTCTGTGGCAGGACTCTCCAGTGTAACCTTTCAAGAGGGTTGTGCTAAATGCAATAGCCAAGATTTTAAAATGGGGGCCTAAAGTTTGGTTCCTAGGGCCATATTTAGGCGCTTAATTATGTGACCTGATTTTAGTGGGTTGTTTTATTTAATAATAATAATAATAATAAAAAAAGCCCGGAGCACCTCATAGCTGCCACTGAGTTTAAGGGTAGTATTCAGGATAATTTTTCTGCATATGCAGGCAAAATATATTACATGAAATAGTACAGCCGCCTTCCAGGGCAAAGTTCCACCACTGAACATGATCTCCATTGGCATCAACAGAGGCATAAGCCTTGCATCAGAAGGCAGATCCGGCGTCTCAGTGCTACATGTTAACCTGTGGGGCTACTTGTGTGAGGAAAGAGGCTGCAGGAATAGGCCCTGTATCCTTAATGACTATCTATTAAGGCATACAAATGCAAACCATGTGTTGTAGACTACCAGGTGCCAGATCCTGATCTGAGGGAGGATATCTTACCAGAATCTAATTAAATTCCATTTTAGGATGTTTATACTCCGAGGACTGTGTGCATAGGTAACTGATTAGCAATTCCTATTTTCAGAGGTCAGAGAGATTCCTTTGCTTAGTCTTATTAGTGCTTTATTGCAGGAGGTGTATTTATAGGTTGGAGACCAAGTTATTTCTATCAATAATATCAAATACTGCACAGTACTGTTTAAATTTATATAGCCTGATTCTGATCTCAGTTGCTCTCGTGTTAAGTCCAGAGTAAGTCCACTGAAATCAATAGCTACCCTGGTATAAAACTGGTGTGAGAGAGAATTGGGCTCTTTGCATTTAGTTTCAACAGTTCTCGATCATGGATTCTAGAGCAGGAACAAACAGCCAAGTTCAGAGGCAAGTGTTGATTGTGTTCTTCGGAAACAAAAGTATATTTTAAACAAATACTTAAATGGTGTTTTGCCCTCCAGTTCCAGCCCTGCAGCTTTAACCGGTGTCTCTCTAGAAAATCTGACCTTGAAATGAAAAGGGAAAATTCTATAAAGGAACAAACCAGTCCTGTGAATGTACTGGAAATATGAAGACAGGAGGCTAGTCTGCAAGTGAGTATCCAACTGTGCAAAAATGTTTAGGCTCAGGTTTTTCTTTCTTTTTAAATGGAGAGCTATCAGGTTTGCAAAAATGACATACTTGGTTGTAATTGTGCGCGATTTCCATACTGCATGGATATCAAATGCCAAATTCCAGCCAGTCAGTCAACTTCAGCAAAGTTGAATTCCATGGATATTTTTGTGTTTTCTTCCCTTCCCTCTGCCCCCAAAGTGAATGCCGGAAACCACTGTCCCCTCATTGATTACAACTCTCCCATATTACTGCAAAGTACTGGAATGCTTATAACAATAATTCTTCAGGAAGAGGACTCTCAAAGAAATGAAAGCCACTGTCAGCTGTTGAGAACTTAAAGCCATGGAATAGCTCCCTTCATTTTCATGATGATGGACCTGGTTCAGGCAGACAATTGATAGGCTTTGATTCAGTCATAACATGTCACTGGCAAGATGAGGGGAATCGGACATCCTATAGATAAATAACAAGACCCTTCTGGCTCTGCCAGACAAACTCATCCCCCCTCATGTCCTATATCTAATACCCCACACACAAAGCTGCCTTAAAAAGAATGTTGTTAAGATTGCAAAATCAAGCACTGAAAATTTAGGAAATGCCAGATTAAGGTTGCCTGTGCAACCTTAATTCTGCCCTTTTGTGTGTATGCATTATGATAGTCTTTTTAATTACATGATCACATACTATTTTTTTCCCCACACAGAACCCCTGCCTCATTCACTGCTCTGTCCCAGTGCTCACATAACCTTTAATTCTGGCATTTCTTAACTTTTGAGTGCTTGACTTTTGCAACCTTAAGGTCCTTTCACATATTTTGTGTGTATAATTTTCTAGGGCTTTTAAAAAAAGCAAACTGAAATAGAAATGCCAACAAGTGGCATAATATTGACACCTACATGGCTTATTAGCAGGGTCGAACCCTTCAGATGCACCCCACAGACCACTGCCACTTGAGCTAACAGAGCACATGATAGCAGTAGTAGGTTGGCATCCTCTATGTGGACCAGCACTGAAAGAGGATGAGACACTTTGCCAGTGGGTTTCACAGATATTTACTGACATCAGAGGAATGGTGAGACTTGGGAATCTTGGGTTCCATTCCAGGCTCTGGATGGGAGTGTTGGGCAAAGTTCCAATCCTGTCTCTTTCTCACCCCTTGCTCTTTATCCCAGTCCCGTTCGTTTCACCTAGCCCATCCAGCCTCTGCTCCCAGGCTTCTCATCCCAGTCTCCTTGCCCAGGCAATCCCAGTTTCTCCCATCCCCACAACCCAGCTCCTCATCAGATCTGTCTGCCCTCCAGTCCCAGGCTTCCCTCTGGTTTATCCTCAAATCTCAGTCTCCCCTTTTTCCATCCTGGCTCCCAGTCTCCTCCCCTAGGTCTGGCTCTTGTCTCTTGGGCAGTCAATTCAAGCAATGTTGTCCTCCATGATGCGTTGACCTAATAGACGGGGCGTTGAGAGCACAGGAGAGGCAAGCTCCCTGCTCTAAGGTCTGGTGCCCACACCTGGATGCAGTATGGCCTGGTGCAGCTGGGAGATGAAATTGCAGGGAAAGTCCTGCTCATGCCCCTGCAGCCCTGAGCTTGAACCTGCTCAGTGCAGGTGGAATCTTCAGGAAAGCGCTGCAAAGCCGAGCATGTCTCTGCTGAGCATGTGCAAACAGCAGCTTTTCCCAAGGCTTATCACTTGACCCAATTTGGGCAGACTTTCACAGGGAAGGCTCAAGCGATAGCTCTGAAACTAAAGCCACCCACCTGCCGAAGTTCAAGTCCCAATCCCAAGGCACGGAGGTGCTAGAGCTTCTCAACGAAAAGGTTGTCCGACTCTGTTAACATGGGCAATACAATGTGTTTGTCCTTGGCTTTGTTCCCGTAACTGTTCCCTGAACTGGTTTGGCTGAAATTTTCCCAAAAGAGCTCCGCCTGAGGGGGAGAGACGTCCAGCATGGAAAACTTCACCCTAAATGGTTAGCTTGGCAATGGTACAAGCAGGGAAATGTAAGGCAACCCTAATAATAGATGTGACCAGCTCTGCCTATAAATTGAGGCTCCCTGTGGATACGTCTGAGCTACTTATGTGCTACTCTTGCTTATTAGAACATCCAGAGCCTATTGAATCAAAGATAAGCTGTCTTCTGCCTTTACAGGAGAGCAGTTCTATTTTATCCATAGAATGGATCCTACTTACTTATTGAGGAAGGCCTGCCACTCCCTCTGCCTCTGTGATTTGTTTTCCGAGCATTCAGTCTGTGTTCCTTAGTGCCTGGTACATGGGGCTTGTGCTGTGGAGAACATTCTATATCCAGGTCATATGGAGCAGGAGCAGCTGCAGAATAAAGCTATTGTGGAGACTGTTACCAGATCCTGGCCCACTTTTTGTTTAGCTAGTTAATCTACAGAAGGAATTTGGAACATAATTGGTCAAAACCTGCATCAAATACTCAATTTACACCATTTTAACACAATCATGAAGTTCTCTCTACTGCTGTGTTTCTATACAGAAACTTCTGTCCTCCGAGCAGATATGTTCTGGTGGGATGAAATAAGACTGTAGATGCCACAGTCAGTGCCGTATTATTGCCTAGGCCAGCAAATTTGCAGGGGCAGAAGCTCCCCTCCGCGCCCCGCACCCCTGCTCCAGCTCACCTCTGCCTCCTCTGCAAGCACGCCGCCGTGTCCTGTTTCTCTCCCCTCCCAGCACTTGCTGTTTCACGGGGCAGGGAGGGAGGGGGAACGCCGCGCGCTGGGGGAAGAGGCGGTGGCGGGGATTTGGGGAAGGGATACAATAGGGGAAGGGAGGGGGCGGAGTTGGGGTGGGGACTTTGGGGAGGGGGTTGGAATGGGGGCGGAGCCAGGGCGGCAATTATTTCCCGGCCGAGGGGCGGCAAAATTATTAATCCACCACTGGCCACAGTCCAAATGTTGCTGGTGGTGCTAATACCAAAACTTGTGATTAAGGGAGATTAGATCCATTCTTCTTAACATGGTTTTTATTACCCAGGGGCTCGTTCTGTTCTCACTGCTAAAGATTGTGCTGTTTCTAGGCTCTTAATTACTATAATGTTTTTTTTCCTCAACTAGGTAATTTCATTTATTGCAGGGGAATAAGGTTCAACTTTGTGTAATTTCTTATGAATGTTAATAAGTTCAACCCTGAGAGTAATGGTGTAGGAAAGTCAGCTGCCACATTACAAACCCAGCAAATCACAGTTAAGAACACTTGGCCTCAGGAGTAGCTGAAGAGTACAGCCAGGGTGGAGAGTGAGTTAATTTTCACTGCTAAAGTAGAGGATTCCTCTAGGAGTAATGGCCGTTCTGACAACACACCAGGTGTTGTCAGGCCTGTGCCAAATGTTCTTAATTCTCTGATTGACAAAACAGAGAGAGAGTTGAAATCCCTCACTCCTTTCCTCTCCAGATGGCTCCATTCCTTTACCTGGATAAATAATGCTGCTCATCTTCCAAAGGTTTCCTACCGCTCTCGCGGTGCCTGGGCAGCGATTGACTGCTCTGAAGATCTTCTGCCGCTTTTCCTTCCTCCAGAGCTGATATCCATGATCGTAACAGCCTTTTTCTAGGCACAACCTCTTTTCTTCTGGGTATAAATAATAGCTATTCTCTCCCTTGATCAGTTTTGGGCTCCCTTGCCCACCTCAAATGCTAATGCCTAAAGATTAGTTTTTCCACCTTTGCCTTCTGTAAAACAGTTTCATGGTTCCAGTACCCCCAAGGACGGAACTGGTTGTTTTGCCTTTCTGGCTTTCCAATGCACCCATCACTGTAGTTTCTAGGCATAGAGCCACGTGAGCTTCGTATGTCATTACGAACAGGACAGCGTGTTGCAAGCCTTTATGAAGGTTAGGAAGTATAAACTAGCGGGTAGGCCACTGGGACTGGGGTGATCTGGGTTCAGTGCCTTCACTCAGCCATGTACTTCCTGTGTGACCTTGGGCAAATCCCTTAATTTACTCCGTGTTTCAGTGTCTCATCTGTAAAAATGGTGACCCTGTCTCCTTCCTCACAGGAGTGAAGATACAATCCATTAATGAGTGTGAGGTGCTGGGATGTTGGGGTTGTGATGCTGGCAGACCAAGGCCCCGGGCTCACTCAGTGTGTAGCTGGAAACCAGTCTTGCTTACCTGTGTCTTAGCATTATCAAAATAGATATTAGACCTTAAGTTGATAAGAATGTGTTTAGTGTTTCATAAAATGCTTGTGGGAGGCTGCATGTATTGTTCTCACTCAACAATACCCAATGTTCTAAACCGAGAGCAAGCATTTGCCTTGTAAACCTCTGTGACTAGGTAACTCACGAAACCGGGGGAACAAGCCTTGTGGCATGCAAATGATGGTCTCTAACAAGAAGATGTTAAATCCTGTTTGTTAAATGCAAACGAGCCATTGTGCGAGATCAAGGATCAAAGCATTCCTCCCCTGACCCCATGAAGGAGGGACCTGCATGGAAACTTGCTATCAGCTTTATTTCTGAGGGAAGAACATATAAAAATGCCTCGTAAGGAAAAATGATCATCTCTTTGCTGTTAGAACTCTCTGAGCCAGAGACTCTAAACCAGTGGTCCCCAAACTTTTCCATGGGGTGGGCGCCGGATGACTACCCGCCGAGGACCGTGGCTGCTGGACAAGCAGCCGCCGAAATGCCACCGTGAAGCAGCGTCATCAAGAGGCGTCACCGCGGCGGTAGCACTTCTTGCCGTTGCCGCTTCATGGCGGCATTTCAGCGGCTGCTTGTCCGGCGCCCAGTAGGTGGGCACACATGGATGCCCCAGTGGGCGCCATGGCACCTGCGGGCACCGCATTGGGGACCCCTGCTCTAAACTAAAGCGAAACATCCCCCAGGGATATCCCTGAGTTTGCCCTCAAAGACATTTTGAATTGACATATCACTACAGCTCTATCACTCTTAGGATTTAGATTGACGCTCCTTTGTGTTTATAAGCTTGCTTGCTTCAACCTGTAAATAAGACTGCTTTTTCTTAGTTAATAAAGCTTTAATTAGTTTTTATTGCAGAATTGGCTACAGGTATTGTCTTTGTGAGATCTAAGGTACAAAAGTTATTGGTCTCTTGGGACTGGGAACAACCTGAATATTTTGTGTGTTTGTTTTTTTTTTTTTTTTTGGTGGAAGTGGCCATTTATTGCCAAGTCCAGCTTGCCTGGGTATCCAGATAAACTGGAGCCTGAGGGGACTGACTCCATGGTAAGACTGTTATTAGTGTTTCAGGAGTTCACATTTCTTACTGGGTTGGTGAACACACCACATTATAGAACATACCACCAGTTTGGGGTGTCTGCCCTGTTTTGACAGTCTGCCTGGAGGCAGGCATTCACAGTTGCGAGCCACTCCAGATAGCGTGACAGTGGTGATAAGGGCCAGGTACATATCTACGTGCTAGAGATGGACCTAAACAACCCCCCAGATCTGAGCATCCCTGAACTTTGGACAAATTGGCACCCAGTTCTGAACTTTCCTTGAAACAGCTGAACTGTAACCCTGGATCTAGACACCTCTCAACGCAGGGGAAAGTTCAGCTCTGTCTTGTGAAATGTTTAAAGAGGGGATCAAGCTCATCTCTATCCTGCTTAGAACCATTCTCGCTAGTGGAACACGTTGAACTCTTTTCAGTCAGGTCACAGTATTCAAGACAGCAATACAGGCACGGCCTAATAATGGAGGGTAGGGAGAAAGTGTATGTCTGTGAATAAGAAGGGAATAGTGTGTGGCTATGTGTGAAGAGAAATTCTAGGTGCCTGGCAGCCTTCAGGTCGGAGATTTCTTGGCATGCACAGGAGCAGCTGCGGCCAGTCTCGGGGATATATAAATAACTGACTCCTTCCAACTGTAGGCTTTGCAGTGCAATGTATGGATTGCTGTTCTGGCAAGGCAAGTAGGACACTGTGCTATTTACAAAGAGAATAGGGCATGGTTTACTTTCGATGAGTCAATCAGCATCTTTTTCTCACTAAAAGTCAGCGACCTTTGATTTTTATTGAAATTCCTTTCCAGTATTGCAGGGAAATTGATCGCGCCAGTGAAAAATGTTATGAGGAAAATCGCTCTACTTCTCAAAACACTCCTACTGTTTTCTGCGCCCTAAATGTTGATCTATGCTAAGTATAACATACAGTCTGTTATCCTTATGAAAACAAAAAGATAATTCAGTGCAGTTGTTTACACAGCTAAAAGCTATAGGGCAAACTACAAGCAATAGAAACACCAACTTTGTAGCAGAGTCTCAGTAGGGTGCAATCAACTTTTGTCCAAATTCATGAGACAGGTGTTGGTAAAAACCACCCTTTTAGAACAGCTACAATTCCAAGATAGTTTGCTGCTTTCCTCTGTCTCAGCCCAGTTCAGTCTAGCTGACTGATCACTAGTGACTGACTTCTTGTACTGCATGTGCCATGTATGTGCTGCTTGTGGGTGGGTGGCACAGAAGTCATGATATCTCCTTTCAGTTGGCTCTGCACCAAGGTAAATGGCCTAGCTTCTAGGACTGTTTGAAAGTGCAGTGCATTGGACTAGTGTGAACTTGTCACGGAGCTTGTTTCTACATTATCCAGTTTGCTGAGTACATGAGACAGAAGGTCCTGAATACTGCATACTGTAGTCTTTTCTTTTCTTTTTTTTATTTTATTATTTTTTTATTTTTTTTAAAGGGACATGGTACTATTTCAGTTTTCAATTATGAAATTGAAGCATGGTCCCCCAGCGAAAAGGGGGACTAAGTAAGAATGTAACTGCTTTCATTTCTAAGCTGTAGCCTTTTGACTAAAACCTGAGGCTGGATTAAGCTCAGAGGCTGAGCTCGTATTGTTTCATAGACTAAACCAATCTATATTTGCTGCTGTGGACAGGACTTCTTGTTTGCTTTAGCTATACAGTCTTTAGTTGTGCTTAAGATGGAAAAAGTTAAGTATTTGCAAATATTTATTCTAGGGCAGTGGGTTTAAAAAACTGTATATTTGCAAACCTCCTTGCTTTTTTTTTTTTTTGTATTGTTCATTTGTCTCTCTCCTATCTGTCTTCACTCCCTTTCCCCCAGTGAAATAGCTTTTTGGTTACTCCAAGCCAACACAATTAAACTAGTCGTTAATTTGCTGTTGAGAGCTGGGTATATGGCCTCTTTTGGAGGTTAGAATGTTTTAGACAGCTGCACTTGTGTTACCTCTGATTTCCCCTCCCTCTGTTGTCCCTTCTGTTCTCTCTTATTGCAGGATTGCCGGCTGTGCAGAAATTTTAGGAAGAAATATGACCCTAGAGACTCTTGCTTGAGTTTATTTTCATCCAAATGGGGGTTCTAAAGAGATGCCTTTCCCAACCTGCTCTATGCCAAGGTCAAAAGCTTACCCCCTGCCTAGTGTCTGGCTTTATTAATACAGAAATTGACAATAATGAAGTGCAGCTCAAGCCTTCTGTCCAGGGTTGGCTGCTCTTTGAGTTCCTCCCTCAGGACTGCTCAGCCCACACCCTAGATAGTCAGTCAGCCTCTCTGTCATCTCCCTTATGTCCAGGTGGGGTAATGAATCATCTGCCTTAGTGAGACAACAGAATCCATTTAACCCTTTCTGGGCATCTGCTAACAGGGTGTGTTAGGCAAAAGCCTCCAGCCTGTTAACACTGTCATAGTAGCAGTTGCTGAGAACCTCCTAGCAGGTCTCTGCCCAAACAGGCTTGAACAGAGTTGAGTTCGCTACCACTTGACATCCTGGAATGTCCGAGCTAACACGTTTGTAGCCCTCCCTCATCTTCCCACTCTACACCGTAAATCTCCTAAGTATCAGAGGGGTAGCTGTGTTAGTCTGTATCCACAAAAACAACGAGGAGTCCGGTGGCACCTTAAAGACTAACGGATTTATTTGGGCCATAAGCTTTCGTGGGTAAAAAATCCACTTCTTCAAATGCATGGAGTGAAAATTAGATACCGGCATAGATACTGGCACACTTATAGGAGAGTAGGGGAACACTTCAATCTCCCTGGACATTCAATAACAGATTTAAAAGTAGCCATCCTTCAACAAAAAAACTTCAAAAACAGACTTCAAAGAGCAACCGCAGAGCTACAACTCATTTGCAAACTTGACACCATTGATTTGGGCTTGAATAGGGACTGGGAGTGGCTGGCTCACTACAAAAGCAACTTTCCCTCTCTTGGTATTGACACCTCCTCCTCAATTATTGGAAGTGGATCACATCCACCCTGACTGAATTGGCCTTGTCAACACTGGTTCTCCACTTGTAAGGTAACTCCTTTCTCTTCATGTGCTAGTATATCTATGCCTGTATCTGTAATTTTCACTCCATGCATCTGAAGAAGTGGGTTTTTTCCCCATGAAAGTTTATGCCCAAATAAATGTTAAGTCTTTTTAAGATGTCACCGTGCTCCTGGTTGGTTTTTTTTGTACATCTCCTAGGATGTCTAATGGCGTCTCTATGTTGTTTCTCAATCCTAGCTGACAACCTTACTCTACAGCTCCATGCCTGAGTTTTCTAATTCAATGGCTAACAAACTACAGTCTGCAGTTCCCCAACGGTCCATGGAAGCCTTCCTGGTGGTCTGCAGAATGGAACATTTTTCAAGAACTAAATTGGGGTGGGTGGAGAGTATTTCTCGTGAAGTGGCGTGCAGAATGGAAAAGCTGGAGAGCCACTTCTCTAAACTATTCAGTGGAGTGTAAATTCTGTAAGGCATTTGCTAAACATACCAACGATGGACACATTTAAGATCTAGCAGCTCCAACCTTTAAGGAGCCGTAATTTGGGTCATTACATTTACTTGGCTTGAGTCTCCTCCTTGCATAAGCAATAACACGTTCTCTGTCATCCTGGACCTGTGCCAGTAATACTCCTAAACCTTTCTTACTAGCATCTGTCTATAATGTAAAGGGTCATTTATAGTCTGTGTGTAAGCAAAGACGGGGGTCTTTCATCACTTTTAGTCTGAGGCACTGCAATGCCTGCTCACACTCTGGGGACTGTTCCTACTGAGATTGTGGCTTTGAAAGGAGAAATCTCTCGTGTGTGTGTGTGTGTGTGTCCGTGTCCCCTTTAGGTCTTAAAGTCATTGGACTGTTATAGCACATGGCCCCTAAATTCTAGATGTTATCATTCTGGTAGGCCCGACAGTGATCTAGATGGGTTCTTGTCATTTTATCGTGACTCTCTTCTTCTAGTCCACGGTAGAATACTCGGGGATAAACATTTTCTCTTTTTAACTGATACGCTTGAGCCCACCAGGACCGGCTCCAGGCACCAGCAAAGGAAGCAGGTGCTTGGGGTGGCCAATGAAAAGGGGCGGCACATCCGGGTCTTCTGCGGCGGGTCCCTCAGTTCCTCTCTTCCTCTTTGAGCTGCCTCCGAAGTGCCGCGGAAGAGGAAGATTGGGAATGAAGGATGAAGCGGTGGGGGTAGAGCTGCCGCCGAAGTGCCGCCAATCGGGTTTATGGTTTTGTTTTGTTTTTTTCTTCGCCGCTTGGGGCAGCAAAACAGCTGGAGCCGGCCCTGGAACCCACATAGATCAACTTGCTTAATGGGAAAATAATTCTTAATTGAAAAGCTCTTCCAGGCACCAATCCACTTTGCGGTAAGTTAATGCAAGTCATCCCATTCCAATTCCCATGAAAGCACAGGCCTTTATCACTGGAGTTCAATGACTAAGCCAATCAGCTGTAAGCAGTGTCAGGTTACTCTCCCTTTATGTGGGCCGGTCACTAAAGGGGAACAAACACCCTTGCCCAGGTTTTCCTGGGCACCAGTGATGATTCAAAGCCAAATTCCCATTGACCTGGGTAAGTACCAAGCTGCCATTCATGCATGAAAATCTCCCCCAAAAAGCAAGCGCGCACACACACTATTCTCTCTCGTGTGTGTGTGTGTGTGCGCGTGCACGTGTGGGAAACGCACTTTAATTGCAGCCATTTTTGACTAATCCACAAGAAGTGCCCTGAATACAGACTAGGGCTCCCCACTGTATTCTTAAAGACATGGCCCATAAAAAACAGCTTTACTTCACAATATGCATCTAGTAGCGTTTGACGGTGGCAATCCACCCATTGCCACCTAGCTGTGCTAAATATTTTAGTTCCTAAAGTAAGGGGATGATATTCATTAGAGGGGCCCAAAATGCAGCGTTTGGGTCTGGCTGTAAACTAGCCAAAGGCAGAAAGCAATATTGGTTGGTCTTTAATCTCTTTTTAAATGACCAATCCAAATGGCTGCTGTTGCTTTTTGCACCAAGGTGGCCTAGTACCACCTCCTCTCTAGCATGTTATGCATCCATTTCCAGAGCCTGCTTTTTTCTCCACCCATGTTGTGCCCTCTGGAATAGCAAGATCCCATGCTGTCATCTGATGTATTGGATTTCAGTGTCGATGTAGTCATGAGCTTGTCTGGTGTGCTACAGAGAAACACTTTGTCCAGGCAAGCGAAAAAGAGAAACAAAGGGAGTTGGATTTGTTTCTCCCAGAGTGAAACAGGAGTAAGTCCACTGAAGTCAGAGTTATAGTAGCATAAAAGCAGTGTGGGGAGAATCAAACTCACTGTAGTTTCAGTTAAACATCTCCGCAGTGTAACAGAAGCATTTTTCTCTTCCAATCCATTCTTCTGTGCCCATTGAAATCAATAGAAGAAAGTTCCGAGGGAACAGGCTGGGGGCATACATCTGCAGTTTATAACTATAGGGATATTGCCTATAATGGGGAGTAGTCCATTCAATGAGCCTTTATTGGAAGGGCAAACTAGAAAAGTGTGGTCAAAGTCTAAGGAGAAACCCTGAGCTATGGGAGGTATGTGATAAGTAAGATCTGCCCAGGATAAAGCTACATAGTGTGTTTTGGTTTGTTCCATTTGTCAGTAGTGTCCATTCGTCATCTGTTGCAGATTGCTGCGTCGTTCAATGTCTCCTTTCTCCCAGGACTAGGAATAATTTTTCCTTGTTGCATATTAATGAGAAGTCTTTTATGGTGCCTGATGATTTGGGGGAAATATATTTTTTTCTTCTTCTTTCGTTCCCTCCTTATATTTTGCACGCTTGGCACTTGCTTTGCATGGCATGAAGTGTGTGTGCATATGGTGGTTTGGACAGCTGTGTGTGGGGATTGTACGATTAACTGCAAGTGCTGTGCTAAACGTGTACATTGGGGAAGCACTATACAGCCATACCTTTCTTGCACTCAAATGGAAACTCTTGGTGCTTTGCTGTACATGTGATGATAATGCCCCAGAACAGAGAGCCCTATCCTGCAGTCCTTAAGCAAATCCTCCCATTAAGGCTGAGAGCTGAAATGGAGCTAACCACAGTATAATGTGTATTTTCTAGTCCAATCTGAAACCAGCTCCTTTCTCCAGTCCTCTCCCCACCCCATCTTTGTTACATTCTCCCTCTCTTTCTCCTTAATCATGGAAGCTGTTTACAGCCCATTAAAGGATCAAATATCTTCAGAGGATGATTTGAGCTTTCATTAACATTTTTCTATCTTGCAGCTCAATTCCCTATGTAGGAAACCCTGACTTAAAGCATGATTCAGAGGGTAGCAATGACACTTGGATATTATGGAGTTTGGATCCAGAGCCCAGATATTAGTATTATGTATTTGTACGAAACAGGATGTCTATTATCCCCAGACATTCACTGGAATTCATTTGGAACATCATCTTTGCAAGCTACATGCTTTGTATCTTTAAACATTACAGCCCAATGTAGTCAAAGCTGAGTTGCTCCTATAAATGAGATATGGTATATGAATAAATGACACAGCACTGATAATGTTTTATTGCCATCAAATCTTCATCCTGTGATGTGGGATTGTACCGCATATGGCAATGCAAACAAGTATTATCTCTTCATTTAAATCTTTAACATAGTTTCCTACTTAGCTTCTCCTGATTCCTCTTCCCAAGGTTGCCTGGCAAGAATCCCCCAAAGTGACAGCTGGAGCAGCGAAACCACTCTAGGCCTTTTCCCACAGTGGAGTCCTGCAGCGTCAACCGTTTTCCAGCCTCTAGAGAGAGGGCCCAATGGCACGAGGTCACATTAATACCCATCTGAGTCAAGCGATAAAAATAGGCCTGAAAAATACTGCAGAATATTAATAAACCTCTGAGAGAAATGGCTCTCCAATTCCCGCACATCACTTACAGGCCTGGGAAATACTTGGGATGTGACTGTAACACGTGGGTGTGATGGGTTGGACCCCTTAAGGTGCCACCTGATGTGTTGGGATATCACTGAGCTCGCCTGTTCTGCCAGCCAGGGCACCCTTTTTACCTGTCTTGCTGAGCCAGGCTATTAAGCCTCCTCCAGCACACATGCAGGCAGGGCCACACCCAGCTGCAGATCGACACAGATACTGAGATCAGTGCTGGGAAGCCTCAGCTTAAGAGACTTGCCCCAGCATTCAGGTGTCCACCTCCCTTGGAGTGCAGACCCAACGGTATATTATGAAATCTGCCTCCTCCCTCAATGTGGAGGAAGGTATGCACAGCCTCTTACCCTCCCCCCCCAATTATGAATTGCACAAATGGGGTTATACTATAAACAATAAATAAGTTTAGACACTTAAAATTCACCTTTTGTAGTTAATAAAGAGACCCATGTTTCTGCAGGGCTGTGGGAGCCATTATTTGTAGGCTGTCTGGAGCGTCTACAGGAAGATTAAGCTCTTTCACAGTCCATTGTCTTTGCTAATGAGCTGGTTGGGGGTGACACCCAAAGTAGCATAGCTGAAATACAAATACATAGTTTATATTCTTAACTTCAGATACAGAAATGATAGAGGCATACACATTGGATAATCACATTCAGTAAATCATAACCTTTCCAATGATATCTTACATGAACCATCTTGCATAAAGTACATCTCAGTTATGTCATATTCATATCATAAGCATATTTTCATAAAGAATATGGAGTGAAATGTCACAGTGGGTTCCCTTGAGGTGCGGGGAGGGTGACCAGATAGCAAGTGTGAAAAATTGGGACAGGGATGAAGGGGGGGTAATAGGTGCCTATATGAGACAAAGCCCCGAATATCAGGACTGTCCCTATAAAATCAGGACATCTGGTCACCCTAAGAGGGGGTGGCATGCTAGTCCAGAGTCAATGGGAGCAACATCGACCAGAAAAGCTGCGTGGGTTTTGGATCGCTGCTGTTAATGGGCTCCTGTGGCTGCAGGTGAAGCAATGGCAGCTATTTGAAAGCCACTCCCTTCCTTCCCTGTTCCCGCAGCAGCTGCCAGCCCTGTTTGTAGCTGTGGGGTCAGACGACTGATTCTCTGCTCTGATCCCGCAGCACTTGACGTAGCTGTTCGAATGCATTCATCCCAGCCCTGTGGAGCTACAGGTGCGAGTCTCCCCCTCGCTTTGAAGATCATGGAGCCTCCTGGGGAGATGGCAGGAGAATCAACAAAAGGAAATAAATTAGAAAGCAGAGAAGGGGGGAAGAACAGAAGCTGAAAAGGACAAAGGAAAGGCAGACGAGAGAGAATGGCCAGAGAATGGGAACAGGGGAGAGTAGGTTGGAGGAGGGAGTGCACCTATGTGCACAGGGGTAGGGCAATTCAAGCAAACGGGGTTGGGGACCCTTGCCGTGCCCACAGAATGAAGGATTGGCTACACTGGGTGTCTTTGCTTTGGTGTAGTTGTACAGGTGCTGATCTTGCACTAGGGTTTGAAACCTGGGTAAGCCATGCTGGGAGAAGTCTCGCTTTACATCAGCGGAGCACATCTACTTTAAGTGTTTGCATCAGTACAACTATGTTGGTGTAGTGACAACACTGCAACCCCCCCAGGGTAAAACATCCGAAGGCACCATCCTTCTTGTTCCTCAAAAGCTGATGGCCGTGAACAATACATTTTCTGAAGGGCACCTGCTACCTTAAATACTGAGGCCCAGGATCCTTTTGTGGGCGTCTTGTGCCTCCAAAGCTCCCTCCTGTATTTTGAGCATGAAGATTACCTTTAGGCTCAATTTGGATGCCTCCCACTGCTCTCCCTGATTTTTGCACTCCGGACAGGTAGGAACGCCAGGACTCATCCGCTGCCTCTGTTCAGATACAAGAGCAAAAATGTGGGCACAGGTTTGGCGAGTGTAAATTGTGTTTGCAAAAGGGAGGCTGCCTGGTTGGATCTAAACACCCCTTAATGAGATTTTTTTTTCTTTGAGTGGGGATTATTTGAATAACAATTATACTCACTAAGATTAAAAGCAATTATCTAGCGGACAGGAAGGATGCTCTTATCAAACCACTAGACTGGGACTTGGGAGCCCCGGTTTCAATTCCTGGCTATGCCACAGGCTTTCTATATAACTTAATCTCTCTGTGCCTCAGTTTCCCATCTTTAAAGTGGTATCATGCTACCTTAGTCTTTCCTCTTTAGATTGCTGACCCCAAAGAGTGTACAACAGTGTCTGTACAGCACCTTGCAGAAAGTTATTAATAGTAAACCCACAACTATCTGAAAATGTTAAACACCCAAAGTGTAAGGAACTGTTCAGAGTGGAAGGGAGACAGGGGGAATAATGCTAGAAGTAATGGGATGAAATTAAGGCAAGTAAAATTTAGGCTGAATCTTTGGGAGACTATTGGAAAGACCGTCCTGAGTCTCATCACTTATGATGTCTGAAAGGAGACCAGATAATGCACTGTAGGAAATTCTGGCCTCTGGGGAACAGACAAGATGGTGTATTAGGTTTCTTCTGTCTCTAATTTCTTTGATTAGCTGGCGCAGAAGATCTCCTTGAGACAACGTTTTGAGGATTGCAAATATTTGGGTAAACATAGCTAGCAGTAGACTGATGTATGCTACTAAGCTTGCTGCACTACTGGGATTTAAAGGGTCCTTTTTCTTTGCAGGCACTGGTGTCACTACACAGTTACGCGGACAGTTTCCTGTCAAGTGCAGAATGGCTCGGAGACCGTGATCCAGAGGGTTTATCAGAGCTGCCGGTGGCCAGGACCTTGTGCCAACTTAGTGAGGTAAAAGCCCTTAACATCTCGTGTTGTATATTCAAACTGCGGACTGGGCCTTGCACTTCTGATTCAGTTAATGGGTATCTGGGCTAAGCAAAACATGTAGGATGGGGCTGGATTCTGATCTTAGTTAACCCAGTATAAATTGGAAGTAACTCACTGAAGTTACAGGAGTTGCTCCTGATTTATACTGGTATAACTGAAATCAGTACCCTACCCTATGTCTGTAGCTTTGCTCTGTGTGGCATTTAGCTGTGCAAGCTTCCTCATACAGTTTTATTGAGGCACCTGGCATTACTGACCTGAAATACCACTACTCTGGCTCTCCAAGAACCCCAAGTGCTCTGACCTGCGGCGGGGCTTTTTGATGTGCACCAGAGCCAATGAGGGACTAAGATAAGGCCACCAAACTCATTGTCACGTGAGACCTGTGCTAGGATTGGATTTCATCCTGGTAGGTTCCCAGAGATTATGGGCTAATGCAGGGATGATGAAAGTACTTGATGCTGGGAGCCAGATCTTGCAAGGTGCTCAGAGCTCTTAATTCCCATTGACTTCAGAGCACCTTACAAATTTGAGCTCTCATAAGGTACTCTTCATCCACAGGTCTCCGTGACCTTTACAGAGGTGTGGTGTCCAATATCCCCACTTCACAGATGAGAAACCTCAGCACAGAGGTCGTGACTTGCCTAAGGCTTCTTGACTTCCAGGTCTTTGTCCTACCTGCTAGACAATTCTAGTAATCTATTGTGCTGCCTGGCCGTCTGTAGCCTTAAATTAGCCAACAAAGTGAATGGAATTATTTATCGCCACTTTGTTACCAACAGCTACAGAACAGGGTTTGAGATAATCTCAAATTTAGTAAAGAAATGTCTTGATGGTAATGTAGGCAGAATATAGTTCCACCCTCTTCAAAAAGCATCCATCAAATACTGAGCTTCACCGATGATAGTATTCGTTGGGAATTTTAATTTTTCACCTTGCTGTTAATGCTCTTGGTTCTCCGTTTTCATTTGGCCACTGGTCAGTCTTACTCAATTTTCATTTATGTGGTTTGGTGTTTGTTTGGTCTTATTTCAACGACTGCCTTATGTGGGACATTTTATATTTTACATTCTTGTGACCAAACTTCTGCTGAGGTTTTAAAATTTCCCAGACCTACCTTTTTTTTTTTTTTTGGTGCTCCATTCCTCTTACGAGTGCATGTTAACCTTTAAATACAGTTTTAAAAAAACTTGCCAAATTCTTGCCCATTCTTCTTTTTAAAATGTGAATGAAGCTACACTGCTAACAAATAATCAGTCATGTTATTAGATCAACATCCTATCTACATACTTGTAAAGCTACTAATTAAGTAGGCATATTCACTGAAAAGAAAAATGGTATAAAATTGATGTTTATCTATGAAAATTCTAGCAACTATAAACCCAGAGTTTTTTTGTTTTTGTTTTTTTGGTGTTCAGTTTTGTGACATTCTAACTTGGCTGGATGGTTTTCTGTCTTAAGTAATTTTTCTAACAGCCTGAAGACTATTAGCCTGAATTGTTCTGGCTGCTTATTTGAGGACAGTGAAGAATAGCAATGGAATGATTGGCAAGAGAAAAGCTTAAATTAAAAATGCATAAATTTAAAAATGAGAGACAAGGTGGGTGAGGTAATACCTTTTATTGGACCAACTTTGGTTGGTGAGAGAGACAAGGTTTTGAGCTTACACAGAGCTCTTCTTCATGTCACTAAAGACTGAAGAGACCTGAAGGTCTCTGTGTAAGCTCAAAAGCTTGTCTCTCTCACCAACCGAAGTTGGTCCAATATTACCTCACCCACCTTGTGTCTCTAATGTCCGGGGACCTACAACACTAAATTTAAAAACGTCAGAAGCCTTGGCACTGAAATAGTTTGAGGTTACTGACACTTAAGATCTCAGTTAGGAGCTGCCTCTCTGGGATGTAACTGCCCAATAGGATTGCCAGGCATCCAGTTTTCGACTAGAACGCCCGGTTGAAAAGGTTAGCACCGCTGACCAGGCCATTAAAAGTCCGGTCGGCGGTGCATCAGGGCTAAGGCAGGCTCCATGCATGCCCTGGCTCCCGGAAGCAGCCGGCATGTCCCTGTGGCCCCTAGGCGCAGGGGCGATCAACGAAGCTCCGTGCGCTGCCCACACCCTGAGCACTGGCTCCGCAGCTCCCATTGGCTGGGAACCGTGGACAATAGGAGCTGCAGGGGTGGCGCCTGTGGGCTCAGACAGTGTGCACTGTGCAGAGCTACCTGGCTGCCCCTGCGCCTAGGAGCCGGACATGCCATCTGCTTCCGGGAGCCACGCGGAGCCAGGTCAGACAGGGAGCCCGCCTTATCCATGCGGTGCTGTGGACCGGGAGGCGCCTGAGGTAAGCGCCGCCTGGCTGGAGCCCGAACCCCCTCCTGCACCCCAACCCTCTCCGAAGGTTGGAACCCCTTCTTGCACTCAAACTCCCTCCCAGAGCCTGCACTCCCTCCCACACCCCAATCCCAGCCCTGAGCCCCCTCGTGGAGCCCACACCCCAACCCTCTGCCCCAGCCCTGAGCCCCCTCCCACACTCTGAACGCCTCTGCTTCAGCCTGGAGCCCCCTCCTGCACCCCAGAGCCTGCACCCCCAGCCCAGAGCCCCCTCCCCCCTAACCCTCCATTTCTGGCCCCACCCTAGAGCCCACAACCCCAGCTGGAGCCCTCACCCCATTCCAACCCCCTGCCCCAGCCCAATGAAAGTGAGTGAGGGTGGGGGAGAGAGAGTGAGTGGGGGTGGGGCCTCGGAGAGGGGGTGGGGCAAGGGCAGGGCCTCAGGGAAGGGGCAGGGCACAGGGGTGGGGTGTCCGTTTTCTGGAATTAGAAAGTTGGTAACCCTACTGCCCAATTGCTGGCCTGTGCTCCCAGGACATGGACTAGAACACAAGAAAACTCTGTCCAGATTGGCCTTGAGCCATGCTACCTATTGCTTTTAATTAAGGCAATTTCATGAAATTGTTATCAGGCAGAGATTCCTCCAGGTAGAAATGGACCAGAAGATATATTCTGACATGAACACTGAAATGCTACCCCCCCCCCCATCTCTACTGCAATTTGGGGAGAATGCTAGATTCCAAACTGAGTGGCTGGCATGCTTCTTAGGTCACCGCGATACCCTCTGCACTAGGTCATACATCATACCCACCCAGTTTCAATCATACTGGAGGCACAAAAGACACCTAAATGAACCTGAGGCTGTCCCTGGCTCTCTGTTTCTTGAGGACCTCCAGAAGGGGGCTGACAGAAGGGACATGAGCCTACCCAGTTACTGACAATGGGAAAACAGGACTAGCACACACCTGCTCCAGGTGGCACATTGTATTCTCAGTTGAAGAGGTCACTGCAGAGAAGGAACGGTTTTGAGAACAAGTGCCATGTCGGCAAAGCCCCTGAGATTCAGAGATGGTAGCTGATTGAGAGGTATCCATTATCTCCATCCGAGGTGCCTCTATTTTTTTAATTGGTTGCATTACTTTGATTTTTTTTTTTTTTTTTTTTTGGTGGAGGGTGGGATGATCTCTTATTTACATTTTGATTTTTCACAAGGAGGTAAAAGTAGCCCCTGGAATCAATGGATGCTGACCATTGCCATGAGACAAGAGTGCAACCTTTTGTAACCCAAGCCCAAGAAATGAAGATCAGCTTCTTACAGCTCTCCCTGGGTCACCTGTGTTACGCTGCCTGTCCCTTCAGTTGACCGGAATTCATGATGTCTATAATAGCACCATCTTGTGACTCCCAATAGCATAATTTCCAAGGCAGTTCTTAGTGCATCTCTAAAGTGCTGGCTGAATTTTTAGCTGGACAGCCTCATCAGGCAAACAGGCTGGCCTTTGGCCAGGACGTCTCTCAGATTGGGAGTGCTCAAGTCATATGATTGGCGCATCCATCTCTGGCTATCTTGTATAAACTCAGATTTCCTCTCGAACCCGGCCCAGGTAAACTTCTGTGCATCAGTATTGAGACTACGCAGTTGGAGGGCACTCATTCATCTTCTGGTGGCTCTTGTGTTGTGGAACACTATTTAACATGGGCAGACTCAGGCCCCTGCACACTCGAGCGGCCCCCAAGCCCTTTCTTTGTGGCTTGACAGCTCAGCTTGACTTCACAAAGAGACAGATCTGAATCCCAGAGAAAGCTGCTGTGAAGAGCTGCATGTTTGAGCGTGAGCTTTGCTCGATGCGAAAGTGTCCAGACATCTGGGAGTAGAGTGCAGGCCAGTGGTTTCCAGTTGTTTTTGATGAGATCCCATTTGTCCTGGTTGGTGGTCTTTCCAGTAGCGGAGTCTCTCTCAAAGTTGCTCTCTCTCTCTCCATAAAATATCTGAAACAGTTTGATGCCCAAGGACTTAATCAGTAATGATGGCCTTTGCTTCACTGCAGGTTTAATTTGTACGGCGACTGTTTTCTTGAACAGCCCGTGTTGAGTTCCCTATCCCTGTTTGCTTTCTGTTGTTCCTGTATCTCTCTGCTGCGTTGATTCTTTCTTTCCCTCTGCTATTATTTAACACTGTAATCTGCAGGGTACATTCATCACCCTTAGTGATGCTCCTACTGGAGCAGCACCAGTCCACATTCCTGGCTAATGCATGGGGCTGATCACACTCTGCAGGCTAGCTGTATGGAATCTCAGCAACTAGACTGGCCGCAGTGGGGAAGTACTGTGTTGTGTGGGAAGCGTCATTCTTTCGGATGAGACATCAAAGAAAGATCTCTTTTGTTGTGCCTGGCAGGTGTCTAGGTGGGGAGGGGGGAATAATCTTTCTGATTTAACCACTATTGTAGTGCTAAGAAGATCCTCACATCCATGGTACTGTGTGAAGGATTCTTGTTTGTATTGGCAGCTCAGTTTGGTCTCATGATCGTTGTGCTGCCCATAGAGTGCTTCGAGAGACCTTTTCCAAGAAGGAACTTTTATAAATGAATTAATAACGAACTAAAGGGGGTTAATGTAATTAATGCAAATCATCAGGGGTTTATGGAAAATAGATCCTGTCTAACTAACTTGATTTTTTTTTTAATGAGATTACAAGTTTGGTTGATAAAGGTATTGACATAAATATGTAGACTTGGCTAAGGCTTTTGACTCGGTACCACGTGACATTGTAATTTAAAAAAACTAGAATGATCTAAAATTAACATGGCACACATTAAATGGCTTAAAAACTGGCTAAATGATAGGTCTCAAAATGTAACTGTAAAATGGGGAATCCTCATCGAACAGGTCTGTTTCCAGTGGGTCCTGTAGGGATCGGTTCTTGGCCCTGTGCTATTTAACATTTTTATCAATGACCTGAAAGAAAACATAAAGTCATCACTGATAAAATTTGCATATGACACACAAATTGGGGGAGTGGTAAATAATGAAGAAAGGCCATGGATTCAGAGCGATCTGGGTTGCTTGATAAACAGGGTGCAAGTAAACGATGTGTTTTAGTACGGCTAAATGTGAACATATACATCTAGGTACAAGGAATAGAGGCCATACTTGCGCGATGGGAGACTCTGACCTGGAAAGCGGTGACTCTGAAAAAGATTAGGGCGTTGTAGCGGCTAATAAGCTGAAAATGAGCTTCCAGTGTGATGCTGTGGCCAAGAGAGCTAATGTGATCCTGGGATGCATAAACAGGGGAATCTCAAGTAGGAGTTAAGGGGGGGTTATTTTACCTCTGTATTTGGCACTGGCGCAACCACTGCTGGAATACTGTGTCCAGTTCTGGTGCCCGCAATTCAAAAAGGATGTTGTTAAATTGGAGAGGGGGTCAGAGAAGAGCCAGGAGAATGATTATAAGGCATGTTTTTTAACCCTTTAGCGATAGACTCAAAAGCTCAATTTATTTAGCTTAAAAAAGAGAAGGTTAAGGGGTGAGTTAATTACAGCTTATATGTACCTATATAGGGAATACATATTTAATAATGGGCTGTTCAGTGTAGCAGAGAAAGGTCTAACACAATGCAATGGCTAGAAGTTGAAGCTAGACAAATTCAGACTGGAAATAAGGCATATATTTTTACACTGAGAATCATTAACCATTGGAACAGCTTGCCAAGGGTCATGGTGGACTCCTCATCACTGACCATTTTAAATCAGGATTGGATGTTTTTCTAACATCCTGCCCTAGGAGTTATTGTGGGGAAGGTCTATGGCCTGTGTTATAAAGGACATCAGACTAGATGATCAGAACGGCCCCTTTTGGTCTGAAAATCTGTGAATCTGACAATCCTGGACTCCGTCATTCACACCCCTGCTGACTGACATCTCCTCCTTGGTCTTTCGGCTTCTTCCCAGTGATCCCTGGCTTCAGCCTTGTGCAGTACACCTTAATGGTAGAGACACCTCTGTCTATGCCGTGTCTGAGACCGTGAGGATGGAATGAGGCTCCAGAAACTCTGTATCCTTTAGTACCATTCTCTGGAGGTTGAGGGATTCTTGTCTCTTTTGGGATGCTCTGTGCAAAATTATCCAATACAGCAGGAGTCTTCTTAAACAGAGAAAACAGTAAAGAAACTGTCTGCATATCACACTACTGTGAATACTAGGCAAAGCCCAATGAGGTAGGCTCCCCTTAGTTTAGTTACAGAGGAAAAACAAAGGCAATCTAGAAATAAATCCCCTCTCCGTTTCCTGGTCAGTCTGACCGCCTCTCCATGCTGCGTAGAGAAGTCTCTCTATCCCTCCTCTGACCTGCTTATCCAATTCTAGTTGTCAGAGCTTGTTACCCTATCAGTGAGAAGTTATATCATTTCCATGGGAGTATTTGATCAAGAATACCATCTGGGGCAAAGCCCACAGTCTTTGTGCCGCATACAAAGGCTATTGTCTCCCGTTACCCCTGGGAGGTTTCCCCACCTCCTGGTCTCAGGCATCTAGCACTTCAGAAGCCATTTTTACCTCCACCTCCCTAGACACGTGTTGCCAGTCAAGGTGACTTGACTCCCGATTTGCATGTACATTGGTTTTGGCTGTAGGAGTTAGATGGTGCCCTCGTGCTGAATTGTATCCAGTTTCTGTCTCAGTGGCCATAGAGGTAGCATGGATTTATCCATTTTCCCTTGCCATGAATAATAAATGGATGTAAAAGGAGTGTAACAGCAGCCCAAGTAGTGATGGGGACCCATCGCTAGTTATAAGGAGGAAGCATGGGTAGATTTGATTGGAGTGATGATAGGGGAATGGAGAAAACCATTAAGCAGATAGCAGCAAAGCTCTGGATTTTTTTTCTATTTCTCACAGCTGTGTCTTGATACAACCATTTCATCTTCTTGTTTACAAGTAATGAGCCAAATCTGGCCAAGCTTTCATTCCTTCTATGTCCACGATGGGGAGGTTCACTAGCAAAAGCAACTCCTGCCAAAGAAGAAGGCGTCTCTCAATTCTTCAGTGACAGCTGAGGGGGGCATTTCATTAGCGATCCTGCTTCCAAACAGATGTCAGTGTGGCCAGACGGAGGTTTAATCCGTTTCCTGTCACCCGTTCAGATGCTACATTTCTTTTCCTTCTTGCACAAGTTTTGGACCAGTGCCCAGCATTTGACAGGGAAGTATCTGTACGATCCCCAGTATAGCAGCTCGGGGCGTGTTGCTTCTTGCGATCTACTCGCTCGCTCCTGGGAAGCTGGCAGCTGTGTTTCTTTTGCGTGAGCGTTGTCATCTTGGCTCGGATGGGATGAGCTACTCTGTTCCCACCTCTACCCTAGACTCTCTATTTAGCTTGGAGGCCTGCATTGCTTTGGTGCTGTCTTTGCTGTTGGCTTTTCTCTCAGCAGAGCTCTCTGCTATAAACTTTCTCCTTCTGAGCCATGCCATTTGCATTTCTGCGTGTCACTGCGGGTGCCTAGATGTTGTGACACCAAAGGGCAGATGGGCCTGGTGGGCACACCTGATGTGCATATCCATTAATATCCCATGCATCTCTCTTGAGAAGTGAATAAAGTTACCTGCTTGGGTTGCGTTAGTAAACGATTCCCTGGGGTCCAGCCATCCCATCAGCTGTGCACAACTCCCATCGAAGCCGGTGGCACCTGATGTTTGGCCCTCCCCCTGTGTGACCCATGTGTTAGGGCTCCAAGGGCTGCACTAGGTTGATCGCTTCAGAGCAGTCAGTGCCCTAACTAGGACAGGCTCTCCCCAAAGGCTGATAGAGAAGGATGGTCTCGTGGTTAAGGCACTGGATGGAGACTTGGGAGATCCTGGCTCTGGCACTGACTTCCTGTGTGACCCTGGGCAAATGGCTTTAACCTCAGTTACTCCATGGTAAAATGGAGTAATACTTCCTGGGTCTTGTTTATGTTGTAAGTAAGAGACTGTCCCAAACCACTATATGCATGTACAGTGCCTAGTGCAGCAGGGTCCTGATCTCGGTTGGGGCCTCCTTGGGTATATCTACACTGCACTGTAAGCCCTGGTGCTGACTCCGGTTTTAGCCCAAGCCCCTTCCATCCACACAGAAAATAGTTTAACTTGGGCCAAGAACCCCCTGGATTTGGGCCTGCTAAGGGGGAGATTCTGAACCGGGTCAGAACCCAGGCATTTTGCAGTATGGATACAGCTCAACTCTGGGTCGCCAGACTCGGGTCTGGAGAGTCGGCCAATGCTATCCCACAGTCCCTTGGGGCTGTTTCCCAACCTTTCAATTCCAGAACTTGCCACTCACTTCCCAGGATCCAGAAGCAACCGGTGGTGCTAGAACAATGTTTATAGAGGGGAGGGGAGCTGAAGGCGGAAATCATGTACTTGGGCTGTGTAGCGGGGCAAACACCTGCTCCAGCCCTGAAGGAGTTGGAAAAGCCCTGCAGAGGGCTGGGGCTGTGTAAAGGGGCAAAACCCCGGCTGATTGGGGAAGTGGCTACAGCTGGGGCCACGCCCCAAACTGAGCCACTCAGCCTTATAAGAAGGCCAGGCTAGCCAGAGCAGAGGAGTCTTCCTCTGACAGGAGAGAGAGACAGGCCTGGCTGCAGGGAACTCACTGGGGACCTAGAGTGAGGCAGGGCTGGGGAAAGGCCTTGGGGGCTGGGAAGCCCTAGTCCAGCAACTCCCCAGGCTGCAGGGCCTGGTCCTAGGCCCATATAGATATTGGGGTTGCAGAGGGGCAACCTGAGGGTGGGTAAAGGCAGCCAGTCCAAACCCCTTGTTGCCTGTGATGATTGGCTGATAGACTGCAGTCTGCCCCAGGGCGCGGGGGCTAGATGGTGACTGTCAGTAGCCATGACTGAGGCGACATTGGGATAAGGGGTGGGAGTTCCCCTGGGTGGGGAGACCCAGAGAGAGAGTGGGGTACTGCCAGGGGGGCAGTACCTAAGCCAAGGGCACCGGGGTCCGGGAGGGACACGGGGGGCCAATGACAGGCGGGCCACCTGGCCTGCCGAGGGCGCGCCGGATGCTGGTGAGCTAATTCCCGAGATGACCAGCAGGAGGCGCCGCAGGGGTGAGTCCACGCCTGATTACAGGCTGTTATTACTACTTCAAGCTGAGGGGTGCTGCTGCACCCCTCGTTCCAGCACCTATGGAAGCAATCTCTTGGTTCAAATGCAGCTGCTCATCATTTAGCCCTTCATTTCAACTGGAAACACAGATGCCACAGTACTGCCACTGCTAAAGCCAAGTGCTTGCAAGGTGGTGAGTGGCACAGAGCAAGTCAAATGACCTCGGAGGCCTGGGCGAATACTGGCGAGGCTGGTGTTTGCTATTGCTCATTCAGCAAGGGATACATCGGATGTTCTAGCTCTCGAGTAGCGCAGCGTATCATTGTCAAGTGCACAGCAGGTACTGGGGGTATAGTGCATCTGGGAAGCCAAGAGGTTTTAGACAGTGGCCAGGACAGTCTGCCTTTCCTACAGCTACTTCACTGTCCCAGCAAATGTTTCCAAAATGTACAGTTTAGTCCTACTAGTCCCTCCCCCCATGACTGAGCAGCATCGTCTGTCAGGTGTCCTGCTTCTGGGGAATGCAGGCGCAGCAGCCTTGCATCACAGCAGAGCTCAGGCTGAGAAGATGGGCCCTTTGACATTGCAGGGGGCATTTAAGTGCCAGAATGAAAGTACCTGATTTTTAGAGTTTAGCAAGGACAGTGTGGCCCAAGCCCTTGTGAAAAGTGCTGTTAACCCATTGACGAGAGCTTTACTTCTACCTCCGCCCCCCTGCACCGCACCCAACCCTGGGGGCAGGGAAGCATCGCTTCCGACACAATGTCTGGTGATGCCATGCTGGGGCATTATTTCAGACTGACCTCTATTGATGCCCTTTCTGTAGCACGTCAGGGGTTTTGTGGGATGTCAAGAACAAATTCTGTCAGACCAACCTAATATCCTTTTTTGACAGGGTAACCAGCCTTGTGGATAGGGGGAAGCGATAGATGTGATGTATCTCGACTTTAATAAGACTTTTGATACTATCTCATGTGGCCTTCCCATAAACAAACTAGAAAAATATAGCCTAGATGAACCTACTATAAGGCGGGTGGACCACTGGTTGGAAAAGCATACTCAGAGACTAGTTATCAATGGTTCACAGTCAAGCTGGAAGGGCATGTTGAGCAGGGTCCTGCAGGGAGCTGTCATGGGTCCGATTTGATTCAATACCTTCATAAATGATTTGGATAATGGCAGACAGAGTACGCTTATAAAGTTTGTAGATGATTCCAAGCTGGGAGGGGTTGCTAATACTTGGCAGGACAGGATTAGAATTCAAAATGTTCTTGACAAACTGGAGACAATGCAAAGTACTGTACTTAAGAGGGAGTAATCAACTGCCCAAATACAAACTGGGAAATGACTGCCTACGAAGGAGTACTGCAGAAAAGGATGTGGGGGTTACAGTGGATCACAAACTTTGAGTCAACGGTGTAATACTGTTGTGGGGAAAAAAGCGAACGTAATTCGGTGATGTATTAGCAAGAGTATTGTAAGCAAGACATGAGAAGTAATTCTTCCACTCTACTCGGCACTGATAAGGCCTCAACTGAAGTATGATGTCCAGTTCTGGGTGCCACACTTCTGGAAAGATGTGGAGAAATTGGAAAAAGTCCAGAGGAGAGCAAAGGTCCAGAAAACATGACCTATGAATAAAGATTGAAAAAATTGAGTTTGCTTAGTCTGGAGAGGAGAAGACTGAGGGGAGGCCAATGACAGTCCTCAAGTATGTAAAAGGTTGTTACAAAGAGGAGGGTGATAAATTTCTCCTTAACCACTGTGGACAGAACAAGAAGTAATAGGCTTAAATAACAGCTAGGGAGATTTAGGTTCAACATTACGAAAAACTTCCTAACTGTTTAAGGTAGTTAAGCAATGGAACAAATTACCTAGGGAGGTTGTGGAATCTTCATTGTTGGGTTTTTTTTTTAAGAACGGGTTAGATAAACGCTTGTCAGGGCGGGTCTAGGTAATAGTTAGTCCTGCTGCAGTGCAGGGGACTGGACTAGATGACCTCTTGAGGTTCCTTCCAGTCCTAAGATTCTATAATTCTATGTCTTCTATTCTGATACAGAAACAGACCAGGCCTGACTCTGCTTGTCCCATTGTACATGACATGACCACAGACATAGGCGGTATCTTCAATATCTTACTTTAAATGCAACTTCCATAGCTTGCTGATCAATGCAGATCATTCTTGCTATTCAGTAATCTTGAACTCATGCATTTTTTTTTTTAATGTAGCAACTCCTTTTCCACCCAAAATGGGGGACACCGTCTTGGTGAATAACAAGATTATCTATTTTAGATATGTGAGTGTGTGTAGCATGTGCCTCAGTTTCTCCATCTGTAAAATCATAGAATCATAGAATATCAGGGTTGGAAGGGACCTCAGGAGGTCATCTAGTCCAACCCCCTGCTCAAAGCAGGACCAATTCCCAACTAAATCATCCCAGCCAGGGCTTTGTCAAGCTGGGCCTTAAAAACCTCCAAGGAAGGAGATTCCACCACCTCCCTAGGTAACGCATTCCAGTGCTTCACCACCCTCCTAGTGAAATAGTGTTTCCTCATATCCAACCTAGACCTCCCCCACTGCAACTTGAGACCATTGCTCCTTGTTCTGTCATCTGCCACCACTGAACAGCTGAGCTCCATCCTCTTTGGAACCCCCCTTCAGGTAGTTGAAAGCAGCTATCAAATCCCCCCTCATTCTTCTCTTCTGGAGACTAAACAATCCCAGTTCCCTCAGCCTCTCCTCATAAGTCATGTGCTCCATGGTGGTGATAATGACACTGACTTCCCTTTGTAAAGTGCTTTCCGCTCTATTGATGAAGAGTATAGAACAGCTGGGTATCTATCATTATTTTCTGTATCAAGAATCTGTTGCTATGTGATCAATAGAGTTGTGGGTGTACATCACGAAAGAATTTGGCCCATACTTTAGTGCTTATGCTCAGTCAACAATGTTTCTCTAGCTGGCATTGCCTCTTCTGAAACTGGGAACCCCTCTGCCTCCTTTCTTTGCCCATTCAACTGAATAACTCCTATGGACTGATTCAGTGCTTAGAATTGCTATTTGAAGTCCCTTTAGACAGGAAACGCTGATTATGTGTTAGTCCCATTATTTCTCTGGAGGCTGTTAGGTCACATACTTGGAAATAGACCCCCCCTTTCCCCTCCACATACATGTTACAGCAGGATGAGCAGTTCCCGGAGAGCGCGATCAAGGCTTTGAGTGTCTAAGTGATTAAAGCCCGGACGTGAAGGCATATCCCTGGGTTTGTGAAGGGGGCAGGCTGTCGTGCGGGGAATTGGTCTCTGTGTATTACCACGTGCAGTGCTGGCCAGCTGTTTTCAGAGTGAAAGGGCCAGCTGTTACACCTGTGAAAAGCACATAACTATTTAGACCAGTAATTGAGTAAATTATCTTGGTCTGCACACTGACTGAGCTGGAGTCTGACTGGAATAGATCTTTTGGCCAACAACAACTGGGAAGAGCAAAGCTGATCTACTGTTGTCCCTGGGTTAATTCTAGTCTGAATCTTGCTACAGAGCAGAGAGGAGCTGTGGGAAAGAGCAGATTTGGGGAGCTGGCTGACTTTTCTCTGGGTCTCCGAATGCTTGGGTCCCTTTTTCCTGGGGCTAATAGATATTAAAGCTCTCTAGATGGGTCCCCTACAGAGACTCAGCAATGTAGAGACCCTCATTCCGTGGTCTCAGGCCTTCGCTGTGTGGTGCAAGCCAGGCAAGCTCAGCAGGTTAAATGGGGAAGGCAGAGCACGGTGCCCGTCTTTCAGGAGAGCCTCTCGCAGCTCCAGCTTTGTTTGACTGGGAATTGTTTGGCCTTTGTGCCAGGTCAGCTGGAGTAAGCAGGGGGCTAGTGAAGCTCGAATGCTGTGTGGAGGGGTGGTTTGTTTTCCAGAAGAGGAGATGAAAACAAAAATGTCCAGCTAGCCCCTGACACGTTCCTTAGTGAAAACCACCATCGTAGACTCTCTGACTGGTGTCCACAGTGTGGCACTGGGGAGGGGGCAGCTTGTTGATGATCCTTCATATAGGGCAGGCTGCCAGGTGGCAATCCGGGCTGTCTGGGTGGGGGGGGGGGGTTAAACGCATGTTTGGTAGCTCCTGTGGGAAGGGCGACCAGTCATTCCCAAACAAGACCTTCCGATACCATGATTTTCTCTTCAATCTCCTTTCCCTATCCCACCCATCACCATCCTAGCCAAGCTCTGAAGGCCAACCTTGTTTTTTGGGTGGGGCGCATCTGAAAATTTAGCCCTGACTTTTTCTTTTCCTCTAATACTTAGCTGAACACTAGTTCTTATAACTAAGAGAGCCAATCATCTCCCAAGTCTATCTGATGTGGCTTAATGAGATGGACCAATCGTATCTCAGAAATAGGAATGATTGGCAGTCTGATTTGAGTGTTTGATTGTTTCCTAGAGCTTTGCTATGCTCCCAGGAGAAGCTGGACACGAGGAAAACACAACAGCTCCCACAGCGCACATCTGCTTGCTGCGCGTGGTGGGTCTTACAAAGCTACCGACTCTTTCACAAAACACCTGTTTCTGAGCTTGTGGGTTCATCACTGAATTGCTGACTGACTTTTTGCCTTCTTGAATTGTGAGGTTGTAGGGAAGCAGTTTTAAAGAAGCAGATGCAAAGGGAAACTTCCATTGGAAACTACAGTAGAACTTCAGAATTACAAACACCAGAATTGCGAACTGACCAGTCAACCACACGCCTCATGGGGAACTGGAAGTACACAATCGGGCCACAGCAGAGCCAAAAAATTTTTTCTTCTCCATAATGAAATTTCAAAGCTGTATTAAGTCAATGTTCAGTTGTAAACTTTTGAAAGAACCATCATAATGTTTTGTTCAGAGTTATGAACATTGCAGAGTTGCAAACAATCTCCATTCCCGAGGTGTTCGTAACTCTGAGGTTCTATTGTATTGCTCAATGATGGTCTAATTCTGCCAAGAGCTGAGCCCCATCCACTATGGACTTTTCAGACATTCAACTCCATGGAGACTCAGGCCTTATACTTGTTACTGGAACTTGCAGCTAATCTGTTGGGTCACAGTTGAATCTTTTGACATTTTACTATAGGTCCTTATTTTTCATTCTCTCAGTTCTCCTTACTGATATACCAATTTCCCTGTCTGGCTGGCTTTAGTGCTGCTGTCCGGTGCATTTGACCATGATCCCCGTTGATCCTTCTCTGTTGATAAAGATTTGGCTCTTGCTTGTAGCTTTTGCCCAAAATTTTCAAAAGTGACTAATGAATTTTGATTTTTCAGAAAGGGTAGAGCACCCACCTCTGAAAATCAAGCCCCTTCAATCACTAGTCTCTTCTGAAAAATGTAGGCCTCTGCTCTTAACCACACCGAGAAGCAGCCTGCTGGAAAGGTTTGTTGAAGTCAGGGAAGAATTTCTACCTAGTGCTTGTCAGGGTAATCTAGGGAGAAGGGACAATTACCATGTGGCCATGTTGCCACTGACTGGTGCACGTGTGCTAGCCAAGAGCATGTGCTGCTCTTTATTGCAACAGTGTGTAGTCCCCTGAGCATTCCTCTCCTCCCAACCCTCCCAGTTCAATCCCGCCTGGGATCCTAGGAGCCCAGGACAGAGCAGGCACCATCTGAAGATATAAATGTCCTCTCCTCCTAATAGTGACTTGCTCCTGCCCCTAATCATCCCCTAGGCAAAGAGCAAAATTTGCTATGGTGAGCTCCATGGATTACAATGCTATGTGGATCTAATTTACCTGTTAGCACATAGGACAATAACTCTGATAGAATAATGCTAGGCAGGTCCCTGCTTCATCTCCCAGCACTTGCTGCGCTAGAATTTGGCTCATCCCTTCTGTATGCAATGTCTGCTACACCTTCATAATGCTGGCAGTCTGGGAAATGTCAATGTTTAAAAAGGGTTATGCTTGCCTGTAGCTGGCTGATTCTTTCTAAAACCACCCCCATCCATCTACTCCATCATAACTGTTTTGGCCTCTCAGTCCCGTACACCAACTGCTTTGCCAGCCTTAAGTTGTCAAGTTACTTCACATGCTTCCAGCTTCTTCACAGTTCTTGCTTGAAATTCTGTTGTAGGCCAGGTTCTGACCTCAGTTAAAGTGGTATAAAACCAAGGAAAAACTGCACCAACTTCCAGGGAGTGACCCTGGATTTTCACCAGTGGGACTAAGCAATTTGGGGTAGGGACTGTCAATTACCATGCGTCTGTACTGGGCTTAGCACAATGGGGCTCTGACCTGGTTGAAACCTATTGGCCCTACCGCAATGTAGATGTAATGCTAAAGAGAATGGAGTCCTGGATTTCTTGGTTTTTCAGACAGTTTGCTAATTTGAGAAGCTAAGTTAGTTCTACATCATTACTTTGAATCTGTCTAGTAAGTGACATTGGAGCCTTTTAGTTTTGGGACTTGAAGATGAATGAATTAGTCCTTGAAGGATTTCTGAGCTCTCCTTTGGCACGACTCAGAATGTCTGAGAAAGTAATGCTAACAAAGACTACTTAGCTTGTGATGTGGAAGCAAGTTTGATCACCCCCCCACCCCGCCGGTTAGGCCAGTTATGTACAAACAGTTTTGTTTATATGTGTAAAAAATAAATAAAGCCAAACAAATGGGAAAGGTATTTCCTGTGTGTGAAAGGCTGTTCTGTTTATGCCACAGCAGTGACCGTCACTCCTCTTTGACCCGATTGCTGACGATCAGATTCAAGCAAGTTACACACTCTCCTTTCTTGTGTCATGACTGGCTGTTGTACTCAGCAACGCTTCTTTATGAGCAAGAGGAATGTGCCTGTACTGGGACATGAGACCTGCTGTGGGAATACTCCACTCGTATCCTCTTAATAGCTTGAACCTCTAGTATTAAGAGCTCCGCTACCCACAGCCAATTGGTTGATCATCCTCCCTGTATTCCCAATCATAATTTTCTTCAGATTCTCTTACTCATGTATCCAGATCCACTGGTTCCCTCGATCACACACTGGGAAGCGCTGTGGTCTACTAGTAAGAGGTTGATACTGGCCACTCTTGGAGACAGGACAGTGGGCTAGATAGACCACGGGTTTGATCTAGTCTTCCAATTGCTAGCATTGTTAGTCTTTGGGTTCTCTTCCAAATCCTGCCACTAACTTGCTGTGTTATGGACAAGTTGCTAAACTTTGCCCGGTTTACCCTACTATAAGTTACTTGCATCCCTTGCAGGTGAGTTGTGAAGCTTGGCAACTGATTATCTGTAAAGTGCTCTGAGAGCCTTCACTTAAAGGAGTTATGCAAGTGCTATGTTACAGTTTTGATGTTTGCTTGCGTTGGCAGTGCCAATGAATGCTGATGGTGGCACATGCGTTATTGACACATGAGGGCAAAGCTTTTACTGTGCTTTCCTTGAAGCATTCCAGGGGGACGTGGCTGGATTGACGTGGGGAAAACCCACTGTAAATAGCTTACAGCATGGTCTAAGGCAGGGGTCGGCAACCTCTGGCATGCGGCTCGCCAGGGTAAGCACCAGGGCAGGTTTGTTTACCTGCCGCATCCACAGGTTCGGCCAATCGCGGCTCCCACTGGCCGCGGTTCGCTGCTCCAGGCCAATGGGAGCTGCTGGAAGCCGCGGCCAGCACATCCCTCGGCCCGCGCCGCTTCCTGCAGCCCCCATTGGCCTGGAGCGGTGAACCGCGGCCAGTGGGAGCCGTGATCGTCTGATCCTGCGGACGCGGCAGGTAAACAAACCTGTGCGGCCCACCAGGGTGCTTACCCTGGCGAGCCGCGTGCCAGAGGTTGCCGACCCCTGGTCTAAGGAATCGTGCATAGGACTGGAACTTGAGACTTGGGTTCCAATCCACTCTGCCACTGACCTGCTGTGTGACCTTGGGCAAGTTCCCCTTCTGTGCCTCCCACCCTTTTGTCTTGTCTATTTCAACGATATGCTCTTCAAGTTTAAGGCAGTCTCTTGTAATGGATACATATATTTCTTAGCACGATGGGGTCTCTATCTTGATTGGTTACCTCTAGTCACTACTGTAATACAAATAACTAGTGCCTATACTGGGTCCTGACTTGCTTACTGTGACAAGGACAGGATTTGACCCAATGTATTATACTCTCAACTTAAAATAAAGCAGCACTATCTGAGGTTTACCAGTATGGAGCACACAAGACTTGAGTTGGCATTGAACTGGTGAGCTAGAGAGGAAAGGCTCCCTAGACAATTACCAGTCCCTTAAGCCCCATTGCACTTCCCCCATCTCTCCAATTGATGTTTCGCCACTATTTTCCTCCTCGTCCAACTGGTAAGTAGCCTCCAAGAGTGAAAACTACTCTTCTGTGTCAATTGGCTAGTGAGTGGTTGTAAAGTGATCATTCCCCTCTATTCGACATTGGTGAGGCCTCATCTGGAGTACTGTGTCCAGTTTTGGGCCCCACAGTACAAGAAGGAAAAATTGGAAAGAGTCCAGCGGAGGCCAACAAAAATGATTAGGGGGCTGGAGCACATGACTTATGAGGAGAGGCTGAGGGAACTGGGATTGTTTAGTTTGCAGAAGAGAAGAATGAGGGGGGATTTGATAGCAGCCTTCAACTACCTGAAGGGGGGTTCCAAAGAGGATGGATCTAGACTGTTCTCAGTGGTGGCAGATGACAGAACAAGAAGCAATGGTCTCAAGTTGCAGTGGGGGAGGTTTATGTTGGATATTAGGAAAAACTTTTTCACTAGGAGGGTGGTGAAGCACTGGAATGGGTTACCTAGGGAGCTGGTGGAATCTCCTTCCTTAGAGGTTTTTAAGGTCAGGCTTGACAAAGCCCCGGCTGGGATGATTTATTTGGGGATTGGTCCTGCTTTGAGCAGGGGGTTGGAGTAGATGACCTTCTGAGGTCCCTTCCAACCCTGATATTCTATGAAAGTACTCTGACAATGGATCCACACCCTGCTCATTCCACTCCTCTAGCCACTACTATAGTTTTCACCATCTTGTGATGTTGTGATATAACATCACGTTGTGTGGGACATCCGGCTCTGATGCAGTGTCATGTGACGAAGTTGCAATGTTGTCTTGTGATAGCGTGCAAAGTCAGACCGAACTGAGGTCTGCAATCTGTCCAAGGCTTGCTAGCAAGAAACTGGACGGCGCCATGAACATCCAATTCCTTCCAGGAAATTCAGGATGCATGGTAATGCTAACTGAACCCCAAATCTGTCATGTCCCAAGAAGTACCTGACTCCTCTTGTTTTGAGGAGTCAACCTACAGCTAATTCCTGAGTACTGTGGTGACTGCCAAGATTCTAGCCTGGCTCAAGCCACTCTCCGCACTTCATAATGAGGTTTGAGAGAGTTTTAACATCTTGGTGTTGGCAAGAACCACGATTTGAAATTGCTGTGTACTTGGAGACGAGCTGGCTCTGGGCACTGGTAATGGGACAGAGGCTTTCATCTCCAGATCAAATACAGCTGAGTTGTTAGTGACAAAGTCGTGATCTTCTGACTGCTGGTTCAGGGCTTAAGCCAGGCAAGATGGGCTTTGGGCTGCCAGTACCAGACTCTGAGTCAGGAGGCCTCGGTTCTGTTCCTGACTCTGCAAAAGATGTTCTAGGAGACCCTTAATAAGGCATTTAATGTCGCTGTGCCTTAATTTTGTCATCTGTAAAATAGGACTGCGGGCCTATCTAGAGGTTAGGCTTGGTGAGAGGCTTATCTCCTTATTGATACCTGTGGATGGGAAGTGCTGTAGAAGTGTGAAGAACTAGGTGAAGTTACTTGGCTCTGTTCAGCCCCGATTAGACAAACTTCTCGCTCATAGTTGGCATGCTTGCTGGCAATTCAGCGGCGAGGCCAAGGACTGAATGGTCCAGGGAGACTGAATTATTCTCCCAGGTCAGGGTTGTGGCATGTTGGTGAGGGAACTTGTGCTACTGCTGCTCACGCAGTGCCTGTCCTGTGGATAAATGGAGAAAACTTGTCCGTCTCCAGAGTGGGCAATCGGCATAAATATCGCTTACGTGCTTAGAGTAGCGGAGACCCCAACTTGTGTTCAGTAAACGAAGGGGCACCCCTTGCTGGTATGCTTGCATTACGGCTGGTGTTAACAAATTAACTTTACCATTTGTATTGCAAGAGCTTTTCTGATCTGATCCCACACTGAGACCTATAGGAATCCAGGTTGGTTCTCATTATTTAGTGCTCCATTTGGTGACATAAGCTCTTCTTGGTTCACCTTTCTTCCATGCTCAAGCATACAGTTCATCCTCCAATCATGATCATACCAAAAGTGCAAGGGACTTGCTTCCAATGCCGGATTGTCTATTTAATCAATTCCAGCTCTTGTTCTAAGGCAGAGATCCCCCTCATCCCAGCAGAGGGCAGCCCATGCCAATAGAGGGAGACTGCACGTTCCTTCTGAGAATCACTTTCTCTGTAACTGGCCCTGGGTAGTGCAGTACACTAGAGTAATACTGGGCTTGGTGACAGAGCTCCACCTACTGGCGTTTCTAGATATTGCAAGTCACAGGCGGTTCCTGATGGAATGCTGTACGTTTTAAGTCTGTCACATGGTGTAAGTTTCCCTAAAAGAATCATAAAGCCACAATGCAGAGTTCCTTAGTCGTCCCCCCCCCCTTCAGTCTCTCCTCCTACTGGCCACGCCCCGGTTCATTGTATCGGAGTATAAATGTGAGAGCAAGTTTATAGAGTATAACTTTTACACATGTTAAAACCTTCCACGGTGTTCTCCTGAAGCTTCTTAAAGAGTGACAACAATTACTCCAGCTAACGCAGGGAAACCTAATTTGCTGGAGATAATATATATATATATATATATATATATATATTTATTTATTTTTGACCGGGCCAAATTTTCAAAAAAGAAGCTCAGGATTTGCATGTAGTTGCATATATAAATTTGCCTGTGGCAATAACATGATTGCACATGTGTGTCAGGCGATGGTGTGTGCAAATCACTAATTGTGCATACAAATGGCTATCAAGACTATCACCAAATATATGCACTATGATTTGTATTGTAATAGTGCCTAGATGTCCCTACTGAGATCAAGGCCCTGTTATGTTAGGTGCTGTGAGAGAGAACCTGCCCCAAAGAGCTGCTTATAGATAACACCTCCTTTCTTTGTCTTATCCCCATTTAACAGATGAGAAACTGAGGCACAGATTAAATGAGGTCACAAAGGGAGTCAATGGCAGAGCCAGGAATTGAGCCCAAATTTCCTGGATCGCATTCTGGTGTTCTAACCACAAGATGATCCTTGCTCATTTTGGTGTGTGCAGTCATGCTAATTGTATGTCCCAGTGTCGATACACAATTTGTGTGTCCTATCTTTGGCCTCCCTTGTTGCAAACTGATCCTCTGATATTATGGTATGGAGAAATGTAATGTATATGTGGGACTGTGTTTTAGTGAATATCTACCAAAAAAAAGGAAGAGGAGTTCTGGGAAATATTGGGTTTGGCGCATGGGGAGTTAAATACACATGCGCTTCTCTTGATCCCTCACCCATTCACGAGCAAAGCCATTGAGTTCAGCAGCGAGTAAGCACAGCAGGATCAAACCCACAACGTGCCGATTCCCTCACCCAAACCCACCTGGCAACTTTGTATGTTGTTGGATGTTGGGATAGTCCCATGCGTGGGAAGAAATGGCCCCTCTGTACAGAATGGGTCAAACTGGCAGTGATGCTCTGCAGGGTGGAGAGGTGCAGTTTGCTGACTTCTCGTTTTGTGTTAGTTACAGGACTCTTATCAGGCCCACGTACAAAATGTCTTACCGAACGGTGACCACCCTGGAGTGGAGGTGCTGTCCTGGGTTCACAGGGAGTAACTGCGAAGAGGGTAAGTCAACTGGAAATCTGTATCTCTTCCCACAGAGTCTTGGTGGGACAGGAGGAATTGGGTTTGGGTGAGTTTATTTTGGCTGAGTTGCTTTTCATTTCCTTAGTTCACCATATGTGGGGTGTTTTTGTTTCTTTCCCCCTTCCAAAAAAACTCCATTAATGTTAATATGAAACCCAAACACAAATTTTTGTATTGCAAGCCAAGTTCTAAAAGGAGAGCATGGCAGGTGAGTCTGGAAGCCATGTGTATGCCAAGTGCGCTTTCAGAAACCTGCAATGGGTAGCAGAGTACCCAGCTGTGACTTGGGCATGGAAGTTTGCTGCTGGTGGATGGCAGTGATGAATTTTTGGTTTGATGCTCCCATTGTGCTCTCCTTCAGAAAACATGAATCCTGCATGCAAGCTTGTCTCATTAGGGGAAATGTCCTTCATGTTAAATGCAGACCTCTTTCCCCCATGTCCCACATGTATTTTGAGATGTATCTCCATTTTATTACCATCGATTACGGAGGTCAATGAAATTGAATCATGAACCACCACTTATAGGCTATTAAGTTTATGCTAAAGAAATTGAATCATTCATCTTCTAGAGCTTCTTTATTACTGTGTGTTCCATATTTAAGCCTGGGAAGGTTAAGAGGTAGACCTGTCTATCCAAAACAAAGCTGTGTCCCCAGAGACTTAGTAACTGAAATTACTCACTGTCCTCACTACATGTGGATAATTTTTAGCTTATACCATACACAGCACAATTCAGAGTTTCTGCATTTGACATCAGATCTGTCACATTCAAGAAAATTCGTTCCATTTTTTTTTCCAAAGGAAGAAAGGAAAAGGTTTTCCTTTTTCTCACCTCAACTGAAGAGGAATGTGATTTTTCTCCTTCACTTTCTTTAGCTTATCTGCAGTCTCCAGGGTTTATGAATGTGCTGAGCTTACGCATGTCGTATCTCTGATACAGGATCATCAAAACTCGAGTCTTGCTATGAACGTTGTGTGGACACAAGTGGGGAAAGGCAGACTGGGTAACCTGGGCCCTGGATTGACATGTAATTAAGGTTGGGATTGGAGTGAGGGCCATTGGCTGTCAAACGAGGAGTTATCCAGGAGTGTTCAGTTCATCTCAGACCAGGCATTCTGTGACCATGTCCCGCCACAGGCAGCCCTGGTTTGTTTGTGCCATTAGGTCATGGCATTAAGCACACCACAGGACACTCAAGAGAATCTGTAAACTATAAATTGTCCTGTGAAAGTTGCAGTAAACGGAGAGCGTGCTCCTAAGCGGGTCACTTTGTTGCTGTGGAAATAGTAGCCTCCCAAACCTCATGGAAATCTAAAGCTACCACAAATCAAGCCCTGCAGCTCGGCTTCTCGTTTCAGCAAGGTACTGAAGAGAATGAGTCAGAAAGAGAGAAGGCCTGGAATGCAGTGAAATAATGGCCAAAGGTCAGTTTGGTTTCTTAACTGTTGAATGGTGGCATGGAAGTTTATGCTAGACGTGGCAAAGGACCAGTTATTGGCAACACACCCAGCAACGAAGGTTCAGCCTGGTACAGAGTTCAAATTGAGCTGAGCAGCCCCTCAGTAGATCTGCACAGATGTAAGTGATTACAGCTTCGTAAGTAATTCCATAGATGTAAAAAAGAACCCTTCTCCATTCCTCTCTGCCGTATCTGTCTCGGGAGAGTTAACGGGCGTAGAAAGCCATAGACGCTTGTTTGAGAGTCAGCAAATAAGACTGAATACTCATGGGAGCAGGTCTGTTGAACGAGGTGACAATTTTATGTAGCCACTTCTCAGTGTAGAATGTCCCTTTCAGGCTTAGATACAGTGTTCCGGAGTGTTGACAAGGGGAAAGTCAGTAGCAGCCCCCCTTTTCCCCATGTTCACTCTCTTTCAAAACATTTGGAGCAATTGATAATCCCAGCTCCTGAAAAACGAACCCCTATCAGTAGAACTGAGAGTTGCCACTTCCTTTCTAGCAATGGTGTTGACGCTAGTGGCTTGTACTGAGAAATAAGAGTGAAAATCATCTGCTAAAAGGGAAATCAATTTAAATTCATTTCTCTTTATTTGCTATTGTTCCAGTAACGTTAGGTGTTAGTCTCGCTAATCTCTTTCAGTTGCAACTTTCTCTGTATTTTCAGTTTTTGCTTAGTACATTTGACAGCACTTGGTAGAGGATCGGTTTCTCAGTTTCCCGTATATAGTCAGTTTCCTATGGGGTGTATACGTGTGTGGGGAACAGCAATCCGGGACAGAGAACGGAAAAGTGATTAGGAAACTGCATGCATAAAAAAACAATTTGAAAAATGCTAATTTGATGTTCTTCCCCTTCTCCTAATTCCCTTTTGCTTTTACTTTTTTTTACTGTCTCTTTAAATCTGTGAATGCATTTTGTGCTTAGAAGTTAGTGTGGCTGCATGAGTATAATTGGGGGCAGAATTTGCTTTTTTTTTTTTTTTTTTTTTTAAGGTACATTCTGACCACAATATGAAAGTCCTGTCCCTCAGATAACCACACTGTACTGCTCCATCTAGTCTTATTTAACGTGGATGGTGAACAACAGTGACCACAACTGATGGTCCCAGTCTTCCACTTGCTTAAGAGGAACCTTGTTTTCCTTCTGTGTCTGGAGGCTGCGGTCTCCTTTCCAAGTGGCACTGCTTTTTCACGCCTAGAGCTGATTACAACTATAGAAAATTAGGGTCAAGCAAAATAATTGAGGCAGTTTGGGGACCATATTGTGGGTGGGTGGCTTGGAGAATGAGATGGTGAAGCAGCATGTTTTAGGGACCTCTCTTTAGGCCCATAGTGCCACTTTTCAGTGCAAGGCTCAGAAAGCCCCGTCGATTTGCTCCTGTCTTAATCCACAGCACACAACTACAACGCCAATCCCGCTTTTTATGATTCCTGAGCGGTATTTCTGGAGGAGCCAATGTGGCCTCTCCGGTGAATGGATTTTTATTAGCTTCCTTTATAAAAGGATTTTGTCTTTACTGAAATTGGGTCCTCCCATCCTTTAAATGTTAAAGAAATAATGTCTGCAGCACAGCCACCCCCAACAAACCCAGGACATGTAGGGGAGCAGTGATGGCTTGTCCTTGTTCTCCCATGGCTGGGCCCGGGTTTCTCTTGCGATGGGGGAGTGTGGGATGGAAGGCTGGTTCGGCAGCACTCTGAATTTCTTGAGGTGCTCTGGTTGTCACAGCCTTCTCTCGTTGGACGTCTGTCCTCCCCCAGGGCGCTCCCTCTCCCCTGCAGTAATGTACTGCACATTGAGGGAATGAACAATTGTTAAACTCAGTAGAGTATTACCAAGTGTCTCGACCTTTAGCTAATAGGTTCAGTTTGAGAAAGTAACCACTTAACTATCACCAGCTGGCGGGCACCAACTTAATGCTGATGGCTGCAGATTGTTTGGATTAAAATTTATCTCTGGAATTTAACTCTTGCATTGCAGCTGACAAAGAAGAATCTCAGCTTTAGGGAGCCTGGGTGGGTGGGTGGTTGCTTTACTCCTTAATCTGCTAAATGAGGGACAGCTGCTTTAATTATCCTCTTTAAATCACTCTGCCCTTAGAGGGAAGCTGCCCTAGGCACACCCCACCTCTTTCTCCTCCGGGCGCGTCAGCATTTGAAAAGGCCCAGGTAATTCCTGCACTATTTTTGCAGATCTCTGAACAGCTTGTTCATTAGGTGGTTCGCTAGATGGGTCCCCAGATTGCACCAGACCTTAAACTGCTTCTTGCAACAAACCGCTTGCTCTGCATTGGACAAAGAGGGAGACTTGACAGAAACGAGTCTGGTGAGCTTTACTGTTGGGGGATAATTTTTATTTTTCCTTCTTTTTTAAAACTGGAGCCCTCGCTAGGACAGGAAATGAATCCACTGAGCCACCCAGTCTGCTGAATGCTGATATAAAGAACATATGGAAGAGGGCAGTGCAGAGGTGAAGTGGTTTAGCTATTGCAATCATGCATCAAGCTGATTGATTTGAATCCAAGATGATGCTGACATTTCAACTCAAGCTTTTTTCTATTCCCCCCCCCCTTGATGGCTGAAAGTTCAAAGCCAAGAAGAATCTCCTGGGAGAGGAAAAGGATCCCTAGTTTATTCAGGGGCTCAGCACTGCATTACCATTAGCCAGCTAGTGAAGACCCTTGTTTTACTTTACAAATCTGACATAGGTTTTTTTTTTTTTTTTTTTAAACTCAGATTTAGGATAGTAGCCAATAAGTATTTACCCTTCAAACAAAGTGATGACAGAGTATTTGGGACTGCTCCCTGCCTAGACTAACCCTCCACTGTTAGTGACACTGTTATGTCTTTAAAGGTATGTTTTAAAAAAAATTAATTAAAAAAAAATTAGGAAGTCCGTGATCCTGGTTCCAGTAATAGTCTGAATGATAATTAACTCTCTCTGGTCCTTTGCATTCTTTTAAATGCTCTTGAGATGAGCATATAACAATTTAATAGTAAAGTGACTTTTGTGTGTGAAGGATTCAAAACATTTATTAGTATTTGTGTTCTAGCACCCAGGAGCAAACAGCCAACCAACAGGGAGTAGAGGAAGTCAGAGAACATAGTAGAGGGGTGTATGAAAGTGAGCGATAGTTTGGTGTGTCTGGGATTTCTAAAGGAGCCTGAAGAAGTTAGGCTCCCAACTCCCTGCATGTATCTGAGAAAAAGGAAAACTCACCTACTGTTGAAACAAAGGCACTGCTGGGCTGGAATGTGAGAACCAATCTGCATCAGCAATGCCACACTGTGGTTCTCACTAGGGGAAGGGAAGACCAATTTATAATTAAACTGGAGGGAGAATTTTAAGCAGGCAGGATAAAGTTACATAGGCAAAATTTGGTTAGGACACCAGGATTATTACTCCTTCCCTCCCAGAAAGCTTTGAGATACGGGGTCAACATTTCATTTTTGCATCTCTTCTGTAAAAACACAGATAATTTTTAAAATGCTATGTCTGGGGTTTTTCTCTAATTTCTTCAATTTGGATCTTGGTTTATATGAACCCAGGGCAATTCCTTAATCTGCGCCTCCGTTCCCCATTGGTCAAATGGGGGTAAGAGCACTTTCCCATCTCACAGGTATTGCGAGGATAAATACAGTAAAGATTGTGAGGTGCTTTGAGATCTACTGATGAAACATGCTATGTAAGAGCTAGGGCCAGAGTTCTATACCAACATGTGATGTATTTTACTTAATGATGGTGTACGTAGGTCACAAATTGTTTAACATATGTGGGTAAGCATCATTAGCCACTGAATCACATTGCCTCCTTCTTATGTGCTTTCCTGTGAAAATATTTCTAATGCTCCAATTAATTTGTGTTTCTCCACACCATTAGCACACAATGCTTTGGAAATAGGTACGTTAACATGGTGTATCTGATTATTAATGTGGGCAAGGTTTTTTGCCAGCGGTATACAATTGCTGCTATTTCACATTTTTCTTTCTTCATGCTCTTGAAAGATTTACAGTAGTACCCAAAATCTCTGAGAATAATAGTGTGGCTAGGTAAAGGCATGGCCCTGCGTATTCTGTCACTGTTCACTTCTAATACTCTGATGTTTCCCAGTTTGATATAAAGAATCCAACTGCTGTGTGGATCAAGCAAACCTATCTTTAGGACAGGGAAATCCTCTCACAGATGTAGACCTCTGAACACTGATTCAGGATTAAGGAAGTTGTACACTACAACTTCTGGACCTGATGCTGATTTTGATTTCACTGGTCTAAATTGGGAGAAATTCAACAGATGTAAAAGTAATGTGTGCGTGAGATCAAAATTGTCTGTCTTCCACAACAGAATGAGCACCACAGCCTGTAACAGTTGGAGGGTGTAGGCTAAGGAGGTGAAAGGGTGACTGTTATCTTGTGGCCAAATAGCGCACTGAGTGTTAACACCTTGGTTTCTATTCCCACCTTTGCTGCTTTCTCACCATGTGACTTCAGGCGAGTCAGTGAACATTATTGTCTTGGTATATTGTGTATATCTGCCTACCATGCAGTGGTGTTATGGCCCATAACTTATGGGGCTTCATTGATGTGTTTGTATCGTACCATGGGGGTCCTGGTTCGTGACTGGGGCTTCTAGGTGTTACCGCAGTACAAATCATTTGAGAATCTGGTGTGGAAGGGGCCATTTAAGGTAAATTAAGACATTGTGCTTTAAGTTCTGAAGCATCTCAACCAATATTTTATAAGGAATATTTAACATCTCCTTCAAATATACAGCGTGAGCAGCAGACCCCATTACAGTGAGAACTCAAGATTCTCTTCTCAAAATTATCCATACAGCACATGTAGCTGAGTAACAAGAGGGAAATCGAGGAGATATCAGGACTAAGTGACGAATAAAAATGTTGATTTTCTTCAGTTACAGTACGTTTAGTTGTAAATTACTCTAAATATTTCACTTAGCTGGTGAGAATCGGTCTTGTCCATTTTCCTAAGTGACGCGCTGTGTCTAAGTAACACCCTACAAAACTGAAATACATTGTACTTACAATTGTGTCCCAATAAAAGGAACATTGAAACTTGATCTTGTTTTCCTCAATCTAATTTTGTCTTTTTGATGATTCATATATTTTTAAGGTGAGCAGGGACTTTTAAGATGTTTTTAGTCTCACCTTCTGCATAGCACAGGGTAGAGAAGCTTACCCAGTAATTCCTGCATCAAGCCCATAACTTCTGTTTGAGCAACATCATATAATCTGAAGTGATGGAGAATCCACCACATCATTTGATAAGTGGTTCTAATAGTTAATTGCCCTCACTATTAAAAATGTTCACCTTATTTGATCAGGGGGCTGGGGCACATGACTTACGAGGAGAGGCTGAGGGAACTGGGCTTGTTTAGTCTGCAGAAGAGATGAGTGAGGGGGGATTTGATAGCAGCCTTCAACTACCTGGAGGGGGGTTCCAAAGAGAATGGAGCTCGGCTGTTCTCAGTGGTGGCAGATGACAGAACAAGGCACAATGGTCTCAAGTTGCAGTGGGGGAGGTCTAGGTTGGATATTAGGAAACACTATTTCACTAGGAGGGTGGTGAAGCACTGGAATGGGTTACCTAGGGAGGTGGTGGAATCTCCATCCTTAGAGGTTTTTAAGGCCTGGCTTGACAAATCCCTAACTGGGATGATTTAGTTGGTGTTGGTCCTGCTTTGAGCAGGAGGTTGGACTAGATGACCTCCTGAGGTCTCTTCCAATCCTAATCTTCTTTGATTCTATGCTTCTATTTCTAGCCTGGGTTTATCTTGCTTAATTTTCCAGCTATTGGATCTCTCTCTGTCTCTGTCTGCTTCTATTTATGAGAAACCTTTTCTAGATAGATATGAAGTTGTCTCTTAACTTCTTTTTGGTAAGCTAAGTTGAAAAGATTCCTTAGGATAGTTGAACACTTTTTTATAACAATAACGTTGGTGTTTTCGGACACTATCAGATTCTGAATGGCAGAGACTTCTAATGTTAGAGCAATGGACTTGGACTCCTACTTCTAGGGCTTGACTCTGAAAAATGCAGATCAGCTATGAGTCCTACTGAAGTCAGTGGAAGCTCTGGATGCTCAGCCCACTTGAAAAGGAGACTCTGGAGTCTCTCCATGGCTCTGCCACTCATTTTGCTGTGCAAGCAAATTAACCTCTCAGCCTTAGTAAAATGGGGCATCTCTCTACCTCGTGTGAACGTTGGGGGCTTAATATTTGCAAAGCACTCGGTCCTCTTAATGCCCTGCAAAATATTCTCAACAAACATAAATTGGGAGGATGGGTATAAATCATTAGCTCATCCCATAGATAAAGAAGGCATGTCTAGGTTTGCATTCCTCATAGGATGAAGTGCCAGAGAATGAGTATAAATTGGACCTTGGTTTTTAGAAGGGAATCAAGGCCTTTTAAAATCTGGTGAGACAAGTTTGTCAATGGTGTAGAGAGACTCTGCAGCCTAACTCGTAGTAATAATGCTGTACTTGCTGGGGGAAAGACAATGAAGCTGGAATAGCAGCAGTCCTCAAAGTTTCTTGAACTAATGGGTGGCGGGAGGGAGTGTTTTTTGTGGTTATAATAGGGGGTTGGAATCAGGACACATGGTTTCTGTTTCTGACCGTTATGGGCTCACTGAGAGACCTTGAGCAAATCACTTCTGTACCTCAGTTTCACTATCTTTGTAATGGAGATACTTCAAAAATATTGACTCTCAATTCAGAATGTTTAAGCATTGTGAGTTCTTAAGATGAAAGAAAATATGGATTCTTGTTACCATTGTACTCTTTCTAAAAACTTCCGTAGGATTTAGGTGACCACTTGAACAAATAGGGACTAGATTTCAACAGTTCTTAAATGACCTCTTGCTATGAAAAGTATTTCTCCAAACTATTTGAATATTTACTTCCTCTGAAGAAAACAGGCACTGGTTTAGGGTTAAATCTGAAATCCAGAGTTTGCCCAGATCTAATGAAATCTAAATTGACCATTTGAAGGAGTAAAGAAGGGCATGTATAGCCATGCCCAGCTAGCTGGCTGCATTAGCGAAGGTTAATTAGCTTCCTTGAGGGCATCGGGCATTTGGCCACTGCTGTTGTCTTCCTGGGCTACATTTTCAAAGTTCTCAGGACCTATAACGGGCCAGCTTTTCAAATAAAAAAATAAATCTGTGACCAGCAGTTCCCTTATTTAGGCACCTACGTGAATAGGCTTCCAAGGGAAGTTGGGGAATCTCCATCATTGAAGGTTTTTAAGAACAGGTTAGAGAAACCCCTGTTGGGGATATTCTACATTTATTAGACCTTCTCTCGCCTCTCTTACCATCCATCCCCATTTATACCCCTCCCTATGAAGTCATTCCCGTACTTCAGCCCCACACGCCTCTCCCTGTATTCCCTCCACTTCTCTCCCCCGACGCATTCACATATCTAATTTCCTGGCGCTCCCCCCCCCACCCCCTTTCTCCCCTCCCCCCAATAAAACCACCCCCCCCGGCTTTTTTTTTTTTTTTCTTCTGTGAGGGCTTGTGATTAATGTTAATTGTTGGCTGTGAACTCACCTTCAATCTCAATGAGGTCTGTGATTCATCCAGTTATTAGCACACCTGCATCCGAAGAAGTGGGTTGTAGCCCACGAAAGCTTATGCTCTAATAAATTTGTTAGTCTCTAAGGTGCCACAAGTACTCCTGTTCTTTTAGCACACCTGGACATTTGAGAGGGGGGGTTCCAAAGAGGATGGATCTAGACTGACCTCAGTGGTACCAGATGACAGAACAAGGAGTAATGGTCTCAAGTTGCAGTGGGGGAGGTTTAGGTTGGATATTAGGAACAACTTTTTCACTAGGAGGGTGGTGAAGCACTGGAATGGGTTACCTAGGGAGGTGGTGGAATCTCCATCCTTAGAGGTTTTTAAGGTCAGGCTTGACGAAGCCCTGGCTGGGATGATTTAGTTTGAGCAGGGGGTTGGACCAGATGACCTCCTGAGGTCCCTTCCAACCCTCATATTCTATGATCTCACAAACTATTTAAAAGGATACTACTCAATTCCCATACCCAGGTCTCAACTCTGACTGGCCACGCTGACCGCTTGGCAAACTCTGGCTTCAGGCAGCGTGTTGGTGTTGCCCCAATCGGCTCTTCAGTGGAGTTCCTGGAGTGTGTGGTAACAGTTGGAAGGGGGCGCAGCCTGATGAGAGAGCTTTCTGGCATCTGTGCCTCATGACTACTTAGCCAGGCTCAAAAATGTTACTCTTCTAGCTAGGGAATGTGTCAAAATTCCCCTGTCAGGTTTCCAAAGATGTTGACATTGTATTCCATCCAGCATCTGAGTTGTTTCATTTTTATTGGACACTTTTTAATCTGGTCAGAGGGAACTTGATTCAGCACCTAATGTCAAAATATTTGGAATGCTAAATATCTACAGATGTTATCTTAAAGTAGTAATAATTAAAAAGCTGCTTATTGTTCTATGGCCTTGTCCACATTTTTTTTTTAAGCGGCATTCAAATTGAACCGGTATTTACAGAATCTTTATTTTTGGTAGGTTGTTTGCTTCCTCTTGTGAAATGTTTGAGAGCCTCGTGTTTCCCCTGTACTATTTTCAAAACTCTTAAATGACCAAACCTCCCACGTACAATGGATGGGTTTCCTATGTATTGCCTTATTCTTTGTATTGCATTGTGCTAAACACTGTTGAAACAGAGCAAGATATGGCCCCAAAGAGCGTACAGTATAGTAGATGAGATGGATAAAGGGTGGGAGGGGGAAGCTGGCTGGGAGAGGAAGTGAGTTGCCCATGGTTGTACAACAGATCAGGGAAAGAGCTGGGTCCAGTGCCTAGCTGAGGCTTGTCGACTGGAACACACTGTTTCCCTATAGGTACAGACATCACGGCAGAGCTCTTTTTGAACTTCTGACATTTTCTTTTGTCTTTGCAATGTATTCCGCGCCTTTCTCATTAGGGTTTGCTCTGCCTCTGGTCCTGTAGTTACTGTCTGAGAGGTGCTGAGCACCTTGGCCTCACCGAGTTCTATCTGTCCAGGGACATTTTTATGGTTCCTCATTGTGACATGGGAGCCCTGGGAAAGGATTTAAAATAAGATTTACCTGGGGCAGTTGGCACCCTGCAGGAACAGTCCTTGAGGAAGCAGTCTGGATCCCAGGAGCAGAGCACAAAAAAGGTGCCAGGGCTCGAATGGCACCATAGTCTTGCAGCCCAGCAGATGTGCCTCCCTTTGGCTGTCTTGTAGCTTTCTCTGATGTATGAAGGGCAGGAGAGCTGTAGTCGTGATCATGTAACCCTTGTAGCTGAAGAATTGCAGAGGACTCCAAGGCAAGGCCTACAAGATAAAGACGAATTGCTGCTATAGGTCTTGGTAAAATGCATTAGGAGAGGCTCATGCCAAGCATCTACTTGGTCAATGTCTGGAGTATTATCAGCAATAGTGGCTTCCCTGAGGCTTGTCCTAATTGCATATTTTCTTGTATAGAACTTTAAAGAGTTGAATAGAGCGAATAAAGACCAGTCAGAGAAGCCTTTTAGAACAGAGAGAACTGGGTGCAAAGGTTTATTCTGCAAGAGTTTATTCTACACAGATCACGGACAAGCAGGCACAACTTAATCTGTGGAATCACAGAGTGACGTTCTCTCGCCTATGCTATGCAGGAGATCAGGCCAGATCACGGTGGTCCTTTTTGGCCTTAAATTGCATGAATCTTTAAGGCGTCCACTCAGGTCAGAGCAGACGCTCAGCTTTGATGGTGAAAGCTAGCTCTTTGGTCAGCAGCAAATGCTGTCATTGTGGCTCTGCTATAACCCTTATGTGTTTCTACTGATGGTTTTTTACAGCTCATCTGCCTGAGGGGAGAATATTGACCATGAGAATGGGGCCGAGTAGAGGGAGAAATAGCGTATGGAATGTTTGATGTTAAATTGTTTTATTTTGACCAAGAACATTTCCATTAAATTAATTAAAGGTGGGTTTGAGTCACTTAAAAAAAGTAAAAGCATGAATGTAGGTTGTGGTGCAAGTATTGGCTGTTGGGTGTGTTTTTAAAAAGCTCGGAGCATGTAAATGTCTTGGGCACCTTCCTATGTCCGATGCCAAACTTTTTACACAGCTCTCTACACCATCTAGGAGTCAAAATAAAACTAACATTTGGAAAATTTAAGAGGAGAATCTTGAGCTAAATTTATAGCCTGAAAACTTATCTTGGGAGTGGCTTTTCCTTGCTTACCTTCATAGCATGCCCCACTAGATCCTTATACACTGAATAGGTTATTATTTATACATTACATTCACTGCAGGGTTTCTGCAGCCCCGTTAGTGTCACAAGTTTCTCAGTGATTTCCTCCCACCCAGCTTAAAAACTGTTGGCTGACTGGTCTTTCCTGATCACGTGTGGTTTTGTCCCCCTTCTAATGGCTAGTTTTTGGTTCAAATGCTGCTTCCTTGCTCTATTTTTGGTACAGCTCGAGGTAAGAACATGCTTCTTGTCGTGTGAGCTTTCAGAGTCCTGCACTGAGCCGCACAGGCTGGATTTTACTGGGAAGGCTTTCACTTTGTGTGGGTGATGGAGGAGCCTCTTGGTGCTGAGGTCTAAAGAAATAACAATAAATGAAACTGTTCAAGGCAGGAGGAGACTTCACTGCCTGGTTTTCAAAGATGTCAGCTGGAGAAGACTTGCTAGATAATCCAGTGTGTCCCTCACATTCTACCTAGTCTGTTTACTAATAAAAAAGATGAGGTTCTGCAAGATAAGGGAATAACCAGATTGAGGCAGTACTCTCTGCAGCAAGCTGGATCTAAGGTTCATGGCAAGATTTCTGTATTCTGTGCTGAGGCTGATGGAAATCTTGTTGCATCTTCATTGGAAAATTTCATAAAATGTAGGTTTTTAATTAAATAGAATAATGCATTTGCTACACTAGCATCTGTGTCTTTATAAGAGCAAATACAAATTATTTTATGCTTGTGATGGCACGTATGGTCTTGCAAAAAGAATATGGGGTAGGCGGGGATCTGATAATCATCTTCAAATATGTTAAGGGCTATTATAAAGAGGACGGTGATGAATTGTTCTCTATCCAATGAAGGTAGGACAAGAAGTGATGGTCTTAATCTGCCACAAGGGAGATTTAGGTTAGATATTAGGAAAAACTTTAACTAGAAGGATAGTTAAGTTCTGGAATAAGCTTCCAAGGGAGGTTGTGGAATCCCTGTCACTGGAGGCTTTTAAGAACAAGTTGGAGTGACGCCTGTCAGAGCCGGTTTCTAAGTTTACGTAGTCCTGCCTCCGTGCAGGGGGGCTGAATCTGATGACTTCTTGAGATCTCTTCCAGCCCTACATTTCTATAATCCTCTGAATTCTGAGCTATTGTTACAGGCTTAGGGAGAGGGCCCTGCATCATTTTATATTTCAAAAGGGTTTTTTGTTCTGTTTTTGCAATGGTAAGAGCTAGGAACATAATTTTAGAAACAAGGGTTCGGATTCTGAAACAGTCCCGTGACAAGGCGCGCAAGCCACAGTGAATTCCTTAACTGCAGAATACACAGGGTGTTCAGTAGAGGTTATGGAGTACAGCAAATATGCACACTATTATAAATTATACATCAAAGATTTTTGGGATCAGTTGATTTTATTTTATTTTTTTACCTAGTTCCTTGCTTCAAATAGTTCAGCTCTTTGAGCAGGACTGAGGCAAGCAGTAAGTTTTCCTCTGAGCTGACATCTTTATCGGCCTGGAGAGCATTGTCATTTCAGAAGATTACACTCCCGTCAATTTGTTTTTACTTGAGATAGACAGTTCCTCTTTAGGTATTTGTTCATCCTGCCAAAAACCAGTGAGTTGTGCCATTCAGCTAAGCACAGCATTAAATGTAAGAAAACCGATCCCTCTCAGATGTAACGGGAAACTCCTGAACAAACCTTGGAAGTCTTACAAATAAAGCCAGCCTTTCTCAAAGGGAATCATGGTGCGAACCATTTCCACGTCCTCTGTGAAAATAAATCTGGTGTTACTGTACAAAACCCCAAAATGTTCTGAACTTGGCAGGTTAGTATTTTTGCTTACAGCTGTGGAGGGTTTCTAAAAAAGCAGCGAGATAGCAGTGCGGTTGCACCAGATGCTTTTAAAGGCCTGGAAATGGAATCCATTTTAGAACGGAGGGGGAAAAAATAGCATGATGAGGTAGGGTAGGGGGAGTTTAGCTTAATGGGCTAAGCACAGAGTTTGAAGTATCTAGTGTAGACTCATGACTTCACATCCCAGTAGGGTCTGCTCAGCCCTTCATCATTCTAAGGTACTGAATACTGTGTAGTTTACCAGGTATGGGTTCTTTCAGATAAGACTTTGATATAAATGTATGGTATTAAATTGATATTAAAGATCCAGTGACCCCTTTTCATAGGGGTTGGACCCAGTGATCTGACTCCAGTTTTCCCATTCCCCATTGTTGTGTTGTGTACCTGTTGGCTGTTGCTCTCTATCCCAGAGGTGGCTGCCTTTCAGTGGTGGTGTACATACATGGTTTAGGAAATGCTTTGAAAACAGTCTTTTTGTTCTATTTGTACAGCGCCTAACACTGTGGGATCCTGGCCCACGATTAGGGCTACTAAGTACTACAGTATTACAAATAATAAATATTTGCATAGTATGTTGCACCTTAAAACATTAACTAATCCCCCAAATACCCCCACAAGTTAGATATGCTCTCCATTTTAAAGTTGGGGGAAAACAAGATAGAGAGGGTAAATTAATACATTAATTTAAATTTTTAAAAGTTATGGCACCAATTCCATAAATTAAATTCACACCCTAAACAAAAGGACTGCCCCTAACTATATCGATCTTGAACAAAGGGGAGAGAGATGGGCTTTGCAGCATACACAAAGGTTAACAAATCTAGTGCAAGGAGCGGGTAGCAAGTTCTACAATTAAGGATCCCTCGCAGTGAACGCTCTGCCAACATCTCCCTCTTGTTTTATATAGAGGGAGCTCCAACTTGAATGTCTGCTGATTTCAACTGTGATGGTCTATCACGGGGGGCACTCTTCCAGGTAACCAAATCTCGAACCATTTAGGGCTTTGTAAATGACTTGCTTGAGATTAGAGGAAAAATCAGTAGCAAAGCTAGCAATCAAATTCAGGAGTTACTGACTGGCTTTTGCCCAGTCCTCTGGATCCAAAGCAGCTATTTATAAATAGGGAAAAAATGTGACCCAAGAAATCATAGATTATGAAGTTTAATGTCAGTTCAATACCAGGCAAATTGCTGAGCGCTATTAGTCAATAGTTTTATTAAACACGCTGACTTAGCATCTTCTCTTTAACTAGCTTAGTGGATAACGGAAGTACAGCAAACCTAGTATATTTCAACTTCAGGAAAGCAATTGTTATGGTTTCACAGGGTTTTCTCATGTGGGAAGCTAGAGGAATGTGTATTAGATGGAACTACTTCAAAATACACACACAGTTTGCCGAAAAGAATAATTAGTTTGGGTCAGTTTGGGTGGAGGTGTCAAGCAGAGTTCGACAGGGGATTGTTCTGGGTCCACTGCTGTTTGATATTTTCATTTACAAGTTGGTGGAAGGGATGGAGAGCATGCTAATCAGAGTGGTGCATGATACATTGCTGAGCAGTGCTGGGAATACTGGGTAGGCTAGGATTAAAATGCAGTCGGATGTTGATTAAATTGGAGAATTGGGCAGAAATCCATAAAATTAAGATTTTATGGACACATGTCCAGCAGTTCACAGAGGAAGGAATAATCAAATGCACAAGTCTAGAATGGAGGGTAACTAGCAAGGCAACAGAACTGCAGGGAAGAGTTGGGCTTCAGGGAGGACGACTGAATAACTGAAAAAAGAACAGGAGTACTTGTGGCACCTTAGAGACTAACAAATTTATTTGGGCATAAACTTTCGTGGGCTAAAACCCACTTCATTGGATGCATGCAGTGGAAAATACAGTAGGAAGACACACACACGGAAAAAATGGGTATTGCCACACCAACTATAACGAGACTAATCAATTAAGGTGGGCTGTTATCAGCAGGAGAATAATAGCCCACCTTAATTGATTAGTCTCGTTATAGTTGGTATGGCAACAACCATTTTTCCTGTTCTCTGTGTGTGTGTGTGTGTGTGTGTGTGTGTGTGTGTGTGTGTGTGTATAAAATCTTATATACATACACACACTTATAAAAAATATATATATATATATATATATATATATAAATAAAATCTTCCTACTGTATTTTCCACTGCATGCATCCGATGAACTGGGTTTTAGCCCACGAAAGCTTATGCCCAAATAAATGGTTAGTCTCTAAGGTGCCACAAGTACTCCTCGTTCTTTTTGCTGATAGACTAGCACGGCTACCACTCTGAAACCTGAATAAATTAAGCTGCTGTAAATGAAAGGGGGGAGGGGAATGATACTGGAACCTGATCCAGCAAACACTTACTGCCAGGTATAGTGCTCACCACTGATTAGCCAATGGGGGTGCTCAGGGTAGTTAACATTTTAAGGCCTGATTTTCAGAGCAACGGTTCCCACAAACAGGAGTTGTTCGCTCTCAACACCTCTGAAAATCAGGCCTGATTAGTGTTTGCAAAATGGGGTCCTAGGATTCTAAATAGTATAGGAAGGGTGTGTGTATGAGATTAATTCTTTTTAATGAAAATACTGTTGGTGTATATCTCTTAGTAACGAAGAGTCTGCACCTACAGGATGTGGTCAATGCATTTTATAACTGTGTGTTCAAAGGAACAATAGCACAAACTGGCTTTCTTAAAAATTATTTTATACTTGGTAGTCATGAATGGTTAACTGTTGATTTGCAAGAGGCAGGTAAGAAAGAGGCACAGGCTCACTAACTGTTCTGCAAAATATGATAAGATCGAGGGTCCATACCAGAGTAATAAACACCTCTAACTCCAAGACGAGTATAAATATTATTGGACAGCTTTGTTATAGGTATGTCAAAAAGGGTATTAGTTGGACTAGTTTAGTAGCGTCCTTACGTTTTCTAAAACCCCAACAATATCTGGAAAAACTTTGGTGAATTTTTCCTGGACATCAGGTGCACTGGTGAGGTTTGGTTGCAAATAATATTCAAAGGACTTCAACAATGTGGAGGAGAACAAAAGGGGAAGGGCAGAGATAAGAATATCATCGTTCTGAAGTGTCTTGTTGGGTTCCCCAGCTGTGTGAGCAAGAAGTAGCTTAAAGAGATGGCTCTGAAATCTCCTGGGCTGAAGTGCTTTAATGTCCAGTTGTATGGTAAACTTGTTCTGGCTCTCGTAGAATTTGTGTCTAGTCTGATCTCCTGACTTGTCTCTCTCTTGGATAAAACATCCGAATGCTCCAAATATTGAGGTTTGCTTTTCATTTTGAGCCCAGCAGGCATACAGCAATGAGTTTACAGGGCTTTCCAAGTGAGCCTGAAGGGACTTGTTGGCTAGAGTTTGGACTCCTGGCAAGCAACTTGCTCCAGCTCTTTTCTGTTATAAACTCAGGCTTCAATCCCTGGCCTCTTATAGATACTGAGCACTGCTGCGTGTCTTTGGCTGATCTGCTGCTGGAAAAGCACAGATGTTTCAAGATGCGTAACAATGGGCGCAGCATATCAGAAAGGCAGGATCAAGGTCAGGCTACAGATGCAGCAGCTGCTACATATGCAGCTCTATCTTGATCGGCAAACGCTAGAACATTTTTTTTCATTGGTTGCAAATGTCCCCAAGTGAGGAATGCTAGAGCCACTAATGCCAGTGAAAATAACTTTCTTTTTTTGCTGATTTCCTAAAGCCTTCAAATGTTACCCATGGGTAATGCCTCTAATGCGACCAAATCCAATGGCAGAGCATTGCAGTAGGTTTTGTCCTCACTGAGGATTTGTGAGGTGAGACGGAGTGGCTAGAAAACCGTAGCCTGTATAGAGATTTGAACTGCTGTGGATCTGAGACATTCAGTACAAGCTTCCTCTATTGGGGACCGTGCAACATCGCTGGCTAAATGTGTTGTGCTCTTGTCTAGTGGCTGATTCACATGGAGAATAAGAGCCTAGGATTGCTATCAGCTAATGTGCTCCTCCTCTACCTTGAGTGGTAGAAGTCTGTGCTTTGGTAATAAAGGTCCTGGGTTTTCTTCTCACTGACCACTCGTGGAGGGGGTTGTTTCATGAGACTCCTGGTACTCTGATGGACATAGCTCCAAATGCTAAAGCTAACTGTGTTGCTGCAGGGCTTCCAGCTGTTGCCATAAAATACTGTAGTTCTTTAAAAAAGGGGAAGAACTTATCCCTCAACTGGTTTATTGATCACTTCAAACTTGTACAGACACCCTCAAACTATTAAGCAAACAGTGGGTATTCCAGCAATTGCCATACTCCATCATGGCCATCCAATTCTGTTGTCGTCTGAACAAATCTCCCAAGGTAATTCGCCAAAGCTTCCTTTCAACATTCTCCCTCCGTTTTGAAAAATACAAGTGAAAACATAAATAAGCAGTCCTTTCTAGTGCTCCTAGCCTGTTGGGATGGGAGGGAGAGAATTGATGTTGGTTTATAAATATAAATGTATGCTTCTCACTTGTGTTGTAATAGGAATCAAATAGCAAGACAGCAGTTTTTTATTAGCCACAAAGGAAAATAAGCTCCACTCAGTATCATGTGAGTAGCTCAAATTCTCTTCCAGCACAATATAGATGTACAAAGGCAGCTTTTTTGCAGTGTGTTTATCTTTAGAAAGTGGCATAAGTGATACCAACCACTTATGTAGCGTGTTTTATCCATAGAACTGAGCGATTTACAAAGGTACATATGTATCATTATCCATTTTATACTTATAGGGAAACTGAGTCAATTTAAATGGCTTGTTTAAAATCACATGGTGAGCTAGTGATAGAATCTGGATTAGCGCCCATGTCTCCCATCACTTACTTCCAAGTTCTACCCACTGGACAACGGTGAAAGCCTTGCAATGTGAAATAGTTACAGGAAACTTAATAGTTTATTGGAGTTGTAGCAGTGCAATTTTTTTTTTTTAAAGTTTTAGGATATTAATCTGATTGCTATAGGTACAACAGACCAAAAGACTGCTGCCCTCTTCATATGTGTGAATTGCTGGTGAGAGATGGAAAGGTGAATTTTTAAAGTACGACAAAAACCTGGTATTACATCCCCTGTCCTCTAACTCCACACTGTGATGGCTACAGTGGAGTAAATAATTGGTGTTTCCTGTCCCTTTTTTTTTATTGAACGGAAAATTAAACTGAAACAGAATTTTTTTGTTGGTTTTTCTTGCCAAAATGAAAAACTAAAGAGAATATTGGGGGGTTGAATTAAACATTCAACCCGGCTTTTGAAATTAAATGTCCCACTTAGGTTTTTCCGAAAAAACTCCTAATTTTTATTTGGCCGACAGGATTTTCTGTATTTGACCCTAACCTGCATTTTTGACGAATTTCCTATTTGACTGAAAAGTTTCTTCCAGCTCGAGTGATGGCTGTGTTTTTCAGGAGTTAACTTGTAGGTTTTTGTGGGGTGTTTGGGGGCTTTGTTGTTTTGTTTTGTTTTTTTTGGTTGACATGGTTTTGCACCTCCCTGACTTTCACTTTAAATGTTGGGTTTAAGTAAACCTCAAAACTCAGCAGAAACTCTCTGGTTTCACCTGCCTTTACAAATGAAAGTCTGTGTAACTGCAAAATTGAACTTGAGCCAACATTCAACCCTAATTCTGCCTCCGGTCACTGGAAGCTGGGATGGTTTGTAAACCTTAGTGACCCTTTGGCCAAACCCAGGCTGAGTTTGGAGTTTGTAACAAAACCTTAAGTCAAGAAAGCTTCATGAGGCTTCAGATTTCATTGGCAACATTGCACTGAGCTTTACCTAAAGCAACGTTGGGATGGCAGTGTGGAATGATTGTTGAGCCGTTCAGTTAATAGCTTGTTCACTCACTTGGGGCCTGATCCTAGCATCCTACTGACTTAAATAGGTGCTGAGGACAGTCAGCACCTCGGAGGATTGGGCCCTTATAGCATCTCTTTCTACAGTACCGCTCATGGGTATTCCGCAGACGGGGAACTGAAACAGAGCACATCTATCGCGGCATTTATGCAGAGCTCATTCTTATGGTATCTGAAGGACCAAGTCTGTTGAACTAACTCCTCTGAGACCACTGATTCCCAGTTCCTGATGCCCTTTCCTCTCCCACTTGTATCACATGTGATGTGCTATTCAGCATGAGGGAGCCAGCAGGAGAGTTCAGAGGCTCTTCTGGGCTCAAGGATCTGTCCATGTGGACCTGATTGGAAGGATTAGGTCTTAAGTCTACAGAAGACTTAAAGGAAGGGAAGGCTCAGTGATTAGAATTCAGGAGACTTTGGTTCAGTTCCTTGCTCTGCCACAGACTTTCCTGTGTGATCTTGGGCAAGTCACTGAGCCTCTCTGTGCCTCAGTCCCCCATGTGTAAAATGGGGATATCACAGGGGTCTTATGAGGATAAATACATTAGAGTATGAGCTTCTGTTACTGTAGTATATTAGATAGTCCATGCGCCAAACATCTGACTGTCTTCCATTTTCTGTTTGTACAGTAGCCAGCACAATGGGTCCCTGCTCCTGACTGGGGCCTCTGAATGCTATTGTAATATAAATAATCACGGAGCTTCTCCTGACTCTACTGAGGGGAAAGGAGTGTGTGTGTGTGTGTGTGTGTGTACACATGTGCTTTAGAAATAATATACAGTGAGAACAAAACTCCAATTCAGATGTCACGTTCGTGAATCCTCAGTTCTCTCTACGAACCTCTCAAACTGATGTTCCTTTGAGCCCTGCTTCCAGCTGAAGCATTGTGGTTGGCTGTCAGTGATGCTGTGTCCTTGCCCAGAATGCCTAGTAAAAAAAAGTTTTAACACACAGGTTGAGCTTCCCCCCACCCCATTTTTATGTATAAATTCCACTTCATCAACGCAATAAGACACTCCAGGCCATGCGCTCCAGGGCAATTATGGTAACCCCTCATGTGATTAAACTCACTTGGCCATCAGCCCTTATCACCGCGGGGTTCATTTCTCTTGTAATAGCGGCTGGTGCATGTTTAAATACATTTTATGGATCCAGAATTCATGGCAGAGAACTTTAGATCTCAATAGCTAGAAGACTCTGTAATATTAATTGACGTCCACCTAAGACCCAGGCCCTTATTACACTGTGTTGGGATAACTGGTTTATCACATGGACGTGCTGCAGGATCCCAGTGTCTTTAGCTGTCAGTCTCCATGCACACTCACAGTAGATAGTTACATTGCCTTTGCATATCTGGCACTCCTTCACCGTTTAATATGAACCATACCAAATAAAGCTGCCTGAGAATTGAAGATTATCTATGGTATTCATCACTTTTAGTAAGGGGTGTTGGTTTAACATTGGTTTTTAACATTTGTTAGGCCTTGTCTCCTTGACAGAGAACAACAGACTAAAATGATTACCCAGAACAGCTGCTTAGAAGGGGCTGAGGATATTCCCCCTCCTTCCCCTCTTTTGCTGACCTGAACCATGGTAACTAGAAGTTCTGGTTTTTGTAAACTTACCACAAAACACAAGGCATACCTTAAAATGATGTCATGTCTAGACACTTGATTCAGGTATAAATTATAGAGACAAAGTAGCTTGTTCAGTGGTTAAATTGTAAGAAAAAAAAAATTAACCAGATATTTGTGTCTCTAGCATTCCCTCTTGAATATGCATTTCTTTGTCTCTTACTGGGAGAGTTCTGTGACTGCCTCTTAATTCCATCCACCATCCCAAAAATTTCCTCACCCATTTTTCATTTCCTATTTCTGACTTGCTGTATCTCTAGGGAAGGAACGTTGTCTCCTGGTTAGAGGAGGAGGCTTGCAGGGAGGACTTCAATTCTGGACTCAGCCAGCGTCACATAGTGGGTGACGTATGGCCATGTTTTCAAACGTTGGCCTGTAGTTTTGGATGACTGTTTTTGGGGACTCCTCTTGAGATGTCCAAGGGGCTGATTTTCAGAGGTGCTGAGGACCAGCTGCTGCCAGAGACCTCACTAGGAGTTTGCATCTTGGGGATAAGGGTGAGTCAGTCCCTGCTTACTACAGCGGTCAATACTTGATTAGACTTAATGAGATTCCTTAAGAGATTCTACAAGGCTGCCCTGCGCAGGAATAATCGGGTATAGCCCACACACCACTGAGCAGGTTGTGTCTGGTGACCGAGGTCTTGCAAGCTGAAAGGATGCGGGTGTTGCCAAGACTAGAACCTACAACTCCCACACACTTTTTAGGTAGGCAGCTTAAAATCCTTACTTCTGTTCTCTGTTACTTGTGCATAACTCACGTAGGAAATACACCCCTGCATATTCAGGCAGAATTGGGCTCTTAGTTTACGTGTGTGTGTGTGTGTGTATATATACACTTCCTCCGCACTTGCTGATTAAATTAAACCCAAAGTACATGAAAATCACAGGTTTACCTACACAATGTAATCTCTGTATAAAGGTTTCATGCCATGAAACAGACATCAGAGATGGAAAAGGACTATTGAGTTCTCTAGCACATCCCTTGGGTACCAATGCAGGACTGTTCTCTACAGCAGATCTTCTAGTGTTTTGGCCAGTCTCACTAGGAAGTCTCAAGACAAGGATTCAGGGAGACTCTTCTACCACTTCACCTGCTATTCACACTTATTGTTTCCCTTAATAACTTTATCCTGCCACCCCCGCTTGTATCTTTATACCACGCTGGAGAATTCCTTCCTTCTCAGTGCTTGTAGACAGTTGTCATTACTTTCATTCCCCAGGGCCCAATTCTGGCACCTTTGTTCACATGGAGTAGTACTTTATAAATAGTCCCACTGAAATCAAGTGGTAAAAGGCCTATTCAGTGTAAGTGGATCCAAGTCTGGCCCTTAGCCAAGCTCTGCAACTCCTTTCCTCCTATTTTAGTCTCTCTAGCGTGGTTTTATTTTACTCTGGGTTACTTCCACTTGTCTATTGTTCTGGTAACAAAGTGCCCAGATCTGATTTGCTGTCCTCCAAGTGAAATTACCCCAGAGCCATACAGATGCTTTTCCATATGTATCCCAAACTTAGGCTGGCACTCCTGGCTGCCACATTTTGCAAGCTCCTGTGTGAACGTGCGATCTAGTATTGCCCCCAGGTCTCTCTCAGCACTAACAGTTATCTCTGGTTTTGGATGGTTTTCCCTCAGCTGCATCAGTGTCAGTCATTTTTTCCTGGCCCCTCTACCTTTGTACCTCTTCCCCTCCAGCATCACCACATAGTGCAGAATTTAACCCAGATTCTATGAGTTATACCTGCAACCCCATTGGAATCCTGTGCTTGCAGTATGTAATGTACGGTGCAGACTGCCATCAGCAGGAAGCCTGCTGATACTAACTAATGAACTGCAGTCTCTCGTGTATAACCTCTTCAGGGGTTAATAAATGAACTGAGATTGTGCACAGTGATGCTACGAGGTGGGCACTTCTCATCCAAATAGACTTTGTTGTAATAAAACCACCTTGTCAACTGAAACCTCTAGGCTGAACCCCACCAATCCACCATAAATGCTGAGGTGGCCTTAAGGACCCTCTTCAGTTTTATGGCACGATTGTATTTTACATGGTCACTTTTGTTAAGTATAGAAGTGCTGCATTAATATAGCTCCAAAAGGCTCTTTGTAGCCAGAGGTTTTTGTCCTAGATCCCATATCTCAGTTGTCCACTTGGAAATGTCTGATCTTCCCCCTCCCCTCTTTTCACAGTGAGTGGAGCTGCTTTGTCCTCAGGGAGAATCAGTGCAGGCTGAGGACTAACTGGAGGATGATTGGGCTGGTGCAGAAGGGGGCGTGGAGCAGCCCCACAGGATCTGAAGTGGGTCGGGGAATTCCATCTTACGGGTGGGTGCACAGGTAGTGGGGATGTAGTGAGGAATGATGGGGCCCGGAACAGATGATGTAAACTCCTCCTTTCTTGGCCCAGGCAAAGGGAAAAAGGCTGCAATCTCGACTCTTCTCTTGGGTTGCCTGCCACCAGCCCTTCCGTGTGCTGTCTGGCAAGGGAGGGGAGGTAACAGAGTCTGCAGGGGCTAGAGGTAGCGTGTGCATGTGTTGCAGGCAGCTTTAAACAAGCTACCACACTGGCTGATGGGGAATGGATCCTGGGGGCCCTGCTAAAGTGGGGCCAGAAAAACCATTCACAGCCCCCTCTCTCGAGTCGACGGCCCTGAGGGGGGAATGTGCTCGACCTCTGGGGCAGATGCCTCCAAGACACAAGTTGAGGGTAGTATTTGCAGAAGATTGCTCTCCACTATCAACCTGCCAAGTCTTTTATTCATCCCCAGCACTGCCAGTGGAAATGCAGTCTTAATGCTGCCCAGTTAATTGGCATGAATCCTGCAGTGGAGGGCCCATTTTCCAGACCTGTTCCTTGATCTTTGTGCCTTTCCCATCTTCTGGCTCTCAAGGAAGGCTACTGACAAAGGCCAGCTGTAGTCCTGGTTCTTGTGCTGTGACCTGTTCAGTAGCTGGAACGGTACTGAGACCGCTAGTACAACAGGCCACCAACAGCCATCCAGTAACTTTCTGGTACTGCCCACAGGAGCCTCACTCAAACCAGTGAAAATCTCAGCGTCTTTGTAGCCCGTTACCAATCGCAGGCCAAAATCAACCAGCCCCAAAGTACTGACGTGATGCAGAAAGCTGCTTCTGACCCTAAGCTCTTGCATGGTATTTCTCTCTGTGTACGTTAGCGCTCATCTGCTTCCAATCCATACTGAGTAACGTACTTTGTCAGCACCCTAAGGCATTCGTGTACATCGAGGGAATGGAAACTGGTAGAAGTACAAAAAAATGAAAATCCAAACCAGAGACCATGCAGCGACTCTGTCCCAAATACCAGATTCTGTTCTGCCCCAGATTCTGCAGCATGTAACATTTCAAGAGCGGGGAGTGGGATGGAAAAGGCATCACCATCCCCATGGAAAATATGCAGCCCAGACCCATTGAGTCAGAAGGCAAATGGTGGAAATGGTCCAGAAAGCCTATTAAAATAGACTATTAGATGTTCTGTTTGTAAAGCTCACTCCGCCAGGCTCTCTGGACATCAGTTATAAATACAGACAGAGTAACTAATGGAAACAGCTCCTTGTAGGAAGAAAAGTTTGGGATGCCGCAAGGTTAGCTGTTTGTTGCTTTCATTGCACTCAGGCGTAGAGACCTCAGCCAGCTCCAGTCTCTGGTTGGGCTAGACATTATATGGGCTAGACACAATGTAGACTTAGTAGATAATAGCACCCACTCTAAAATAGTCTCTTGGGTCACTTAAAAAGAAAAGAAAAAATCCTGATACTCGATGGTTGAACGTACTGGAGGCTAGTGCGGTTTTGTGTAGGTAGCGGTGTAACTTTTGCTGTGTATCTACGGTGTGGCTTACACACAAGCAGGGACCATCCTGTACTATGTCTGTGTAATGGCTAGCACAGTGGAGCCCTGCTCTGGGTAAGGTCTAAACATTTTTGAGATTGGCCCATCAGTAGTTGCACAACACTATATCACCGCTAGTGGGGCCAACCTCATGTGTTTCCTGCCTCAGCTGCTTCTATCAATAAATAAAAGCTGTGAAGCCTGTGCAAACAGATCGGTCAAATTCGGTGCTACTTCCATTGGGCCAAAATGGTGCTTTCAGTCCCACCTCTTTAATACATTTGGAAGCAAATGTAATTTATTTAATCCACTGTCGTCGTCTTCCTTCTAAAGCACGAGCAAATATACCTTAGGGAACCCTCTTGCATTAGGCCAGGAGGTTGGATCAAATGTAGCCTAATCTTCTCATCTTGCCACCTTCGTGTTTTGCTTCTTTTTTTCTGTTTTCCTGGATCCATTTTTCTTCTTTCATAACGCTTAAGGGCTGTTGCCACCCGACTCTCCAGAGTCTGTTTTGGATGTTTTCAGAAAGCTCTGAATGAACTCTAATGAATGACATTTCTTGAGCTGTCCCTTCATCTTTTAGCAAATAGCCTTTGATAGCTATCACATTGCAAAGTCAACAACAGAATGGTGCCCACAGTTGTTTGGTGGCTCTACCTATAATCCCTTTCCAGTTGTTCCTTGTGGAAAGGAACTGGTAGGTAAATCTCTGGGTTTCTCCTCTCCCCTTCCTCAGCCCCATCTTTAGTGCTTTCTGCAGCTGCCCTGCCTGGAGGACTTTATGTAAATACAAGAAACCGCACTGCAGGATGCACCAATGGCGCCTGAGAAGGAATCTGAAACCTTCGTAACTACTAGGCTACAGGGACTAACACTTCAGCTCCCAGAGTTAAATAGCACTGGCTACCTTTCCTGCCATGTACCCTACAACTGGTTGCCCAGCTGCAGCCGAGAGGTTAATGGGCAGAACTCACTTGGTCCACTACGGAGAGGACTTTGGCAGCACACACAGCTGCTCTGCGTTTGAGGGTTTCTAGGAAATCCCGGTTGTGTAGCCGTGAGTGCTAAGGGACCATGCTGCCAGGCCTGTAGTGATCCGAAAGGCCAAAGCATGGACCAAAGTCTGAAAAGGGTGAACACTTTGCTGTCGTGAGTCACTCTGGTTCCCCCCAAGAATCCTTTTCCTAAGCTTGGCAGCCTCGTTGGGTCTGGAATGGGGGTTGCAGTGACAGAATTACTGTCTGCAACAGCATGGCAGTTGTTTTAGATTAGTGTACAAATGGACATTGGTGTAATACATCTGTTGTTAATCCACATCTTGGTGCAAGAGAAATGGCAACACATCATTTATTAGCCACGTCAATCCTATAACGTCCTTTCTTTCACTTCTCTTCTATCTGAGGGGGTAATGGGTTCCAGCATGTCTCTTATTTCACTGTAGACCACATTTCCTCTTGTCTAACATAGCAGGACATAATGGGTTCCAGGATGTAATTTATGCCCTTTCGGAATCGGACACTGGACTATTAATTCTAAACCTTTCTGACAGTTCTCAGTGAGCCTGTTGTCTTGCTCTGCTCTGTGGTTACTCTTCTTCTCTGATCTGACTGGCAGAGTGGAAATGATACAGGTATTCAGTGACACCAGGGAGACCTACTGGCTGTTCGGTTCTTGACACCACTAGTGAGACAGGCTGCACCGATTACCCACTTAAACTATCTGGGAAAGGTGAGTCTTAGCCTGGCCCGAGGGCCCCTCCTTGCCTGCCAGAGGATCCACTGCATGGGAAAGGGATCATAATACCGTCCTTGCTGGATGAGGAGTGGAGACCACACTGAAAATGGGAGAACCAAGGAAGTAGTTGGGGGTGAGCGGAATAGGGCATCTGTCATTGGAGAAAAACCAAACAACCTCTCCCCCAAACTTTAACTCAAGATGATCCACTTTACCTTCAGTCATTGCCTTGCTAGGCAGAACTATACGGTTAACAGGCACTTGGTTGGAATAGTTAGGAGGGCCACATGAGCACTGAGTGAGAGCAGCAGCAAATGCATTCTTCCTAAAAGTGGCGTATTGAAAACTGTTAAAATTGCAAGCTACCACTTTAAATTTTCAGGGGGTTCCTAGTCCTGCATGCAGGCAAGGGAGCTTTGTTGGGAAGCATGCAGTCTACAAAGTGCCAGCCTGTAGCAAGGTGGAGTAAGTTACCCCTTGCTGCCTTAGGGAGCAGCCTGCTTTGTCTCTCTCTGTTTTTGGGTCTTGTGTGTTAGGGTTCTGGACTGTAAGAAACAAAACAGTGTTAATTGCAACCTTCCAGGAAGATAAATATAAAATACTCTAACTTCTCTTGTGTATGCTGTGAACATAACACTAAATGTGCTGAGTTTACTGCAGAAACTGACAGACAGCAGTCATTGTCTGCATCTCCCTGAGCAATCATTTCAAGAATGCTACAGCTCCACTCCCACTGCTGGGGAAACCACTGATTCGTTTTTCTACCACTCAATTCATCATGTTCACCCTTTGGATGCTCTGGCATGAATTCATACTTAGACTTTGAAGTGCTCCAATGAAACATCTATTTTTTTTTTTAATTCTTTCTTTCATCCCAAGATTTCCAAGGGAGACAGGAAGGTGAATTTACTCCACAGTGTCCCCCAATGCCTCTCCCTGCTGCTCCAGACATGTGTCTGGGTTCTGATGCTTTGAGAAATCCAGGATGAAGTGGCAGGATGGGGAGGGTCGGCAATATGGGATGCTAAGAATATCCATTCAGTTCCTTGGTCTATCAAACTTTTACATTCTCCTTTTAAAAGTTTAATTTTAAGCAGACAAAAAATCTTTGTGGAGTTTGTGAAGTGGTTGCTAACAGTAACAAAGATCTTAGACCAAAGGGAGTAGTGTTGATAAAATTGTGACTCAGGGTAGCCTGCTAACTCAGACTGGTGAGTTATTAGGTTTGACATCATGTATTCCCCACTCCCTCTCTCCCCCGGTGTTCAGCTGTCTCTTGCTTGTAGGCTGTGGTCCTGTGAAAGAGAGTTTAGTTAAATTCAATACCATGTCATGCCATTAGCACATTGGTCTTCTATGCTGGGGACCTCTGTTCATCGGCCTCCAAAGAACTGAATATGAAAATCTATAAAGGCAAGCTGTTCTAGTAATGAAAAGCATGTAGAAAGGAATAGTACTATATGGTGATGGGTAACCGGAGACACGATAGTGTATATAAAACTGCACATATAGAGGGTGTCAGTCAAGTACACCTAATTACCCTGTCTCCCCATACTGGCCTGGTGAGATGATTATTGTTTGTATTTCAGTAGCACAGAGCCGCCCTAGTCACGGACCAGGGCCCCATCGCGTTAGGTGCTGTACAAACACAGACTAAAAAGATAGTCCATGCCCCAAAGCGCTTACAATCTGCTTGCTGAAATTAAAAGTTCACCGATGGAAAACACCTATAAGGAAATACTTTTGTATTGAAATAATTAACCTGTGGGACTTCCTGTCTCAAGATGCTGTTGAGGCCAAAAGCTTTGTGGGACTCAAGAGGACTGAACATTTTATATGGTGCACCTTAGTTCTCCTAGTCTGTCTGTGGCACGTAATAGTCTAGGACTAGATAGTGATACCGTGCTTGTAACCGCACCTTCCATCACAAGAGCTCGGTATTCTTTGCAAACTTTACTTAGCCCTGTGGGGGCGGGTTAGCATTCCAATGTAGAGACACTGAGGCATAGACATGAAGTGACTTGTCTAAGGTCCTACAGCAAGTATGTGTCAGAGCTGGGAATAGAGCCCCGTCTCCTACTTTAACCAGCAGGCTGTGCTGCCTTTCCCTAAAACAATCTTTAAAAACGCTGTCGGGTTTTGGTAACTTGTAGGGATAACTGATGTGGTCCCTTCCCTCTTCAGCACCATCCACTTCTTGAGCTGCACTGCCTCCTACAGGACCCTCGTGGACAGAAGGGTGTAGCAGTTTCTGCTGCTGCTTGCCTCTTGTCCCCCAAAGATTTCTTGCTTGCAGGGCTCTTTACGCTCACTCCTGAACGTAAATTATTCCATTATTGATCAATGAATCTCTGAAGGGTTTGGTGGCTTGGTTTGAATAAGCAATAGTTGCAGCCATTCATAAGTTAAAGTAGCCCTGGACAAAGATGCTATAATGCCTCCTCTGCCCTCACTCCGGTAGTTCTGAAATACCCAAAGATCCGTCCCAACAACTTAAAAAATAGGAGGGAGTAGACCGTGATTTAGTTTCTGCTGTAAATGCAATGCTTCAAATCTACCCTACTATGAATGGAGAACTGCCATGGAACTCTCTGGGCCAAATTCAGCTGTGCCGTAACAGCGGCATAAATTCCATGCCTGTTGTAAATTGGTTAGGGAATGAGCGTAAGCTGGTGCAGTATGCACCGGCTTGGTATTAGAAAGCCGGAGGAGTGCGATTTAATGCAAAAGGGCAGAGCAACGTGTTTGCAGGGGTGGGGTGGCACAGGAAAAGTAACTAATAGGAAGGAAAGAGTGTGTGTGTGTATGGGCAGCTTTATCTCTGTCCATTAATTTTTTTTCCCTGCTATAACCCCTCAGCATGTAAATTGTACCTTTCAGTGCCAAATTGAAGCAAGTTACCCTCCTTTTCCACTGGCACCGCCCTTGACACCCATGCTGATTTTGGTCCAGTGTCAAGTTTCGCTCTTCACTGCATGTGTTCATCCCTGTTGTCAAGGAAGTAGATCAGAATGGTGCATCGAATCAGGAGGAACTTCATTAAAGTCTATGGAGTTACTCTGGTTTTATACCAGTGCAACTGACATCAGAATCTGACTTGACAGAACACTGGCATGCTGTGCATTCAGTCCTAATTTCTGTGGGTGACCGGCATAACTGCAAATCTGTATGCTTCTGTCATTCTAGGGGTGGTCATTTAATAGGATTTGAAATAAGTGGTGTGATGCACAATTTGGGCACTGTTCAGTTATTTTGCTTAATAATTCAAAGATTTAATCTGAGATAATTAAATTGAAGGTGTCATTTCAAAAGCTAACACTGTCTGTATGAGCTTTGTTAGGCTTGGCAAGAGCTGTGTCTTGTTTGATACAAAATGGAGGGATTTTCTTGCATGGGGGCAGGCGGAGGGCAGGCAGACAAGCCTAATTTGATCGTATTTACTTCCACCATTTCTTGTTACAAAATACATTGACATAATGCAGAGCAAAAAGAAACCCGAATGACCTCCTCTGGATGAGAGCAAAATACTCCTCTGGAGTCAGGGGTGGCTCCAGGCACCAGCGCACCAAGCGTGTGCCTGGGGCGGCAAGCCACGGGGGGCGGCCTGCCAGTCGCTGTGGGGGCGGCAGTCAGGGAGCCTTCGGCGGCATGCCTGCGGGAGGTCCACTGGTCCCGCGGCTTTGGCGGTAATTCGGCGGCGGGGTACGCCGAAGCCGCGGGACCGGCGGACCTCCCGCGGGCGCGCTGCCGAAAGCCGCCTGACTGCCGTGCTTGGGGCGGCAAAATACATAGAGCTGCCCCTGTCTGGAGTTGAATGTCTGACAGGAAAGCCTCTTGCATCAAATTCCCACCCTCTGCCCGCTCATCTCACCTTCTGAAGGGGACAAGTTGTGCTATTAAAATGGAACCTTTGGGCTTCTCCACACTTGAAAGCCTTTTCTGATTTAAGGGGTGTGTGTGACTTTATAGTGGAATCGCTGTTCTGGAATAACTCCATGCGTGGCCATTCTTCTTTTGGCATAAGTGTTAGCTCCATGCATGGACCAGGAACAGCTCCATGTGTTAGACACCTCTTGAGCAAGAGGCGGTGAGGAAATACATAATTCTGGGGAAATTCTGCCAGGGATTTTGCCTCAGGAGACCCAAATAATCCCAAAACACTGGGGGCCTGTGAATGTTGGCACATTCTGTTAGCAGAGCACAGGGAGTTCTCATCTCTGTGGCTGCCCTCCTAACCAGCCCCCCTTGTGTTGGTTTGCACACCACTGGCTGGCACAGTATCTGTTTGGTCTTCTCCCCGCTCCTTCAGTAGAGAAGCAGAGGAGCACGTTCATGTATTGTTATCCGCTGATGTCCAGTAACTCTGAAGGGGAAAATTCTCCATCCAGCCATCGGGCTTCCTAGGCAGAGTTTTCTCTGCTAGATAGCGTTAATCATGCACCCTGCAACTGTCTGTTCCAAAACAACATGTGATACAGTGGAGTTAATTGGCTTAATTTTAGCATTTACCCTTCTGGTATGTAACCTATAGGCTGAAACACATGTGCCAAAAAATAGGTGCTGGCTTGAAACACTCTCTTTCCATTTGACTACAGTACAGTGAACTAGGAACAGCATAAGCTGCATCTGTTTGTTCTTGTAATAAAATGTTGCTCCGTTCTCTCTTTTTTTTTTTTTTTTAATAAAATTATAAATGCAGACATGGGTAACCCTTTCTGTGGCCCTCCCCCGACATCACCCGCTTCACCTTTTTTCATGGATGGCCGTATGATGGACATGCATACAAAAGGAGACATGCGGGATGAAATGCACCAAACTTGTGTCTTGGAGCTGTATTAGGTTAGATTATGCTCTTCCTCCTGCTGCGTTTACCTGCTCTCTCATGGCCCACAGACGTCAATGGTAAGACTCCAGCCCTGATCCTCCACTATCTGAGCCTCCCCTGGAAGTTGTGGAGAGGGGTGTGTGTGTGTGTTTGTGCCTCCCTCTTTCAGCAGTAGCAAAAGGAGAACAATTCAGCAATTACAGTTTGCGGGGGAGAGAGGGCTGAGGGGAAATGACTTTTTCAGGCCCTGTCCACACAGAGATTTGAAACCACGTTAGCACCTTTCTGGAGTACTGTTTTGTTTTATAAACACTGTTCTCACCAGAAAGGTGCTAATATGGTTTCAAATCTCCATGTAAACTGCCTGCAGATTTCTGCTCCAGACTTGAATTTAACCCCTGGATGAGACTTTAAGATTTCTAGAAGTCTTTTTTGGGTCACTTTAGTCCACAAAGGAGAATTATTGAGCTGATGGATTTATTGGAGTCACCAAGCCTAATTTTTTTTCCCCTCCTTGTCACTTCTAGGAACAACTGGTGAGTTTAATTAAACTTCTTAGTCTGAAACATACCTTCTCAATAGTTCCTGCCTAAACCAGAAGCATTTTATTTAGATCGACTGAAATCAGCTAAATCAGAAGTGCTGTTCACTGAACAGCTGCTATGGAGCATTGTATAAAATATGGAGTAATATATCCATTCCTGTCCCCAAGATCATACAATGTGAAGTGTAGAAGTCCTGATTTTGACCTTTCTTTGCTTTAAATCAGAAGTAGGCATTGGGACTACCTCAGTGCAAAACTGGGGCAAGTGAATGTAGCATGGAAACCCAGGCTGCGCCTCTCAACTCATACTGCCAGGCCTTCCTGAGAAATAGTTAAAAAGCTCACTCCCCTCCTTTCCCATTCCCTCCCCACTATAGTGAGGTAAAATAAACAAACACAGTAACTTTCCATTCAGTGATGACAGACACAAGAGTCCCTCTCTTCCTGGAGATTCTATCAATTTCCACTTCCTTGTCAGCAGGTTGTAAATAAAATTATGGCTAGATTTATTTATTTATTTTTTTGCAAGCTCAGGAATTGAGCCTGCCGCAGAGCGAATGTGTAGGTTTGATTACACGTGTGAGGTGTGCTTCCAACTGTGGCAGGCCCAGAAGGGAACAGCCCAGTATTCTTAAAATTAAAGTTTAGTTGGGAACCCCAAAGTGCACTGTTGCAACACTCTCTCACTTAAGACTTTTGAATTTACAATAGTTTTATTAACACAGTTAGCAAAGTTACAAACACTCCCATCCAGCTAGGTGCAGGGAGGTACTACAGAATGTGTCTGACCATCCCTAGACTCATGTCATCCCTTGCAAAAGGACCTAAAGTGCTGGGCATCCTCCTCATTTTCACCACCAGTGGCTGTCTTACTGACATCTGCCAAGAGTTGCATCTCCCAAGGCGCACAGGCCAGGATATAACTTTTATAATGTGATATGCTGATGCCACTATGCCTAATGCATGTTCAGTAGGAGTCTCTCCCTTTTTCCATGTTTGTATTTCCTCACCCTACTAATGTTGGGGTGCCCTTCTCCCATAGGTCTCTGGCCTATTTACCTCAAGCTTATTAGCATATACTTAAATTAGTTACCATGGCACTCTTATAGTCAGACATCTGCTGATGTTCCTAACTTAAAATATCCCAAGCTGGTATTAAACTAGTATCGTGTGGTTACTTGTCAGCAGTTCAGTCATTACGGAATTCTCTCTTCTGATATCTTATGATCTAGGGTTATTCCTGGTTAGCTGCTTATGCTGAGGCTTTTGGGCCTTATGCCTTGTTTAGCTAAGCTATTGTCTTCAGGCCTTGTAGGCTCATTATATTACTGCCTTAATTTATACCCAGGCCTTACCTAGCAAATACCTATACCGGGGTGGCCAACCTGGGGCTCTGGAGCCACATGCGGCTCTTCAGGGGTTAGTATGCGGCTCCTTGCATAGGTGCTGACTCCGAGGCTGGAGCTACAGATGCTAACTTTCCAATGTGCTGTGGGGTGCTCACTGCTCAACCCCGGCTCTGCCCAAGGCCCCTGCCCCTTCCCCCGAGCCTGCCATGTCCTCGCTCCTCCCTCTTCCCACCAGAGCCTCCTGCGTGATGCAAAACAGCTGATTGCAGCGGGCGGGAGGGAGGGGGAGGCGCTGATTGCCAGGGCTGCCGGTGGGCGGGAGGTGCTGGGGGCTGGAGGGGGGTAGCGGATGGGGGCTGCTGACTTATTACTGTGGCTCTTTGGCAGTGTTCATTGGTAAATTCTGGCTCCTCCTCAGGCTCAGGTTGGCCACCCCTGACCTATACCTATAGGCTACAGGGGTGCTGTGAGGACTAACTACTGAAATTTGCTTGTAAAAGGAGTCTTGTATATCTGGTTTCCAAGACTGTGGCTATTGTCCTCTCTGTCTAGAGGGCAAAGGTGTCCTGTGACTATCTGATCTAGGCCAACTTAAAACCTGACTTGTCAGCTGGTCGTATAAGAGAGATACTCCAAAGAGCTAAACTGAAGTTACCTTTTAGTTCTGAATGCATCCAGGATGGTTTGTTCTGGCAGTAATTTCCACAATATGGCTCTGACTCTTGTGAGTTCTGTCCTCTATGGATATGGGAAGCCCTGTTGATCGACAGTTGTATTCTAGCGGAGTGAAGCTACATGCGAGGGCCTCATTGCAGAAGGTGCTGGTCTCTCAGGGTGGTTAAGGTTAGTACCAAGCAGGGCTTTGAATATCAATGTAATGACCTTGAACTGGACTGGGTTCACTGGTGAATTGGGGTGATGTGTTCCCAGGAACCTGTGGTGTTCATTGGGATGAAATGGCAACCTGAAGTTACCCCCAAAAATGACACGCAGGACAGAGATTTTTTTTTTTCCAGACAGCTCAGGGATTTTGATACCCAATTCCTATTAATTTTAATGGGGGTTGTGCATCCAGTTCTTAGGCGACTTTGAACATAGCCTAGATTTAGAGAGTGCAAATAAAAATGCAAATCATATGAATTGTGATAAATCACAGGGCATTGTTGTCTCCTCTTGCCCAGAGGACTATTGATTTGGCTCTGTAACTTTAGCTGTTTGGTGTCTAGTCAATTACACAACACTTAAAGAGAAGGAAGCCCAGAGGTAGCCTTTCCAGGTCTGTCTTTAATTGATCTGGGAGAGTCTTAACTGGCAATTTTGATGGGAGCTTTATGTCTTTCCCCCTGAAAGTTTGGTGCATGTTTTTATTTTCTTTGGAGCCTGAGTTGGCTTCTCCTGCCTTTCGTTTGGAGGCTCCAATGATCAATGCCTTTTAGTTGTGGGAATTGTTGCAGCAAGACTAGTTCTGTCATCATTTATGGGGCACGGCAAAAACAGATGAAGTAGAGAGAAAATGTATTATATGCCAAACCGCGTCCTCAGAGCTCTTCTTATCTGATATCTACAGCTGTACTTGCTTAGTGTTAATATTATTTTGCTTAGCTTGACCTTTTGATATAGAAAAACAAAATGTATGGGGTCCTCTGAATGAAATTAGACATCTTTGTTTGGCAACCAGAATTATCTCTAATGGTATTTATAATGGCTCTGCCCAAGAATATGTTTGATTCATTTTTATTGTATCAGGACCAAGTCTATAATACTAATCAACTGGATTTTCCAAAACCACCTCCTGGTGAAAGCCATCTGAAGGAGTTTTTGTGGCTTTGGAAACTAATGGGACTGTCTTTATTGGTTGCCTCCATAAAAGCTATCAAATGTTCTTTAAGCCAGCATTACTCTATCGGTTTAGAATGTAAGCCCATCAGGGGAGTGTACCCTTGAAAAGGAGAATAACAAAACATAGACGATAACACAGAATATTAATGCAGGGGGTAGATTCTCAGCTGGTATAGCTCTTCAAATCAATGGGGTTTGACAATCTATCCCAAATATGTAAGGTTAGCTGGATAATTCCTTCGGGGCTGAATGTTCATCCAATGAAGTCCTATGGTTACTTGTGGATCGGTCTCTTACTAGAGCTCAATATCAGGCAGTGGGTTCAGTATAAATCCCAAGATGGATAAAGTGTGCGACACTAAGACTGTCTTACTGTAGGACTAACCTATTCCGCATAGCGCATTAATGGGGTATGCACGCTCACACACACATGCATCTCTCTAAGGAAATTGGCTATTCTTCTGGTAGCACAGACTGATATTTCAACCTTATCTCCTGGTGCTGCCCTGTAATGGAACAGCACAAGACTGAGAGGGCAGTGGAGTCTCTTAAACACATAAGCACGATTTGCATCTTGGTCCTATTTAAATAATAAAAAAGGGGGGTGGGGAAGTGAAAAGCTTGAATAATTTCCCCAGAAAGCCAGTTTGTAACTTAAGCCTTCCTAGGGAGTGATCCAATGTGCAGTCTAATCATTTTATGTGACTGTTTAATCTACTGTTTCACAAACAAAAATACTTCCAGTACCATAGCAACTACTGCACGGTTTGGTGCCTGTGGGGGACAGAGCAGTTTCTTGATCCAAAGCAAACCTGCCTGCTTCATGCGTTAACGTACATTTTAGGGTAGCCTTGCAAAAATTTCAGTCCAGGCACAAAAATAGACTCGCCTGCCCTTTAACGTGATGACTGAGGAGAATGGGAGAATTAGAAGATGTTTTACTCACCAGTCCAAAAACATTCCTGGCCCCGGGCAAGTGGGTGAGTTGTATTTTGTAAGTCTTCATGGATACGAAGGTGTCTCTTTCAGTACGCAGCTGAGCTAGAGGCAGAAGTTGGCATTATATGTGTGAAGCCTGTGCGTGTCAGGAGGAGAAATGGCCCATAGGAAGTCTGGGCCGTCTGGACATTTTGTACTGCCACTCATCACTGTTGTAGCTGAGAATTCCATGTAAAAATACATTGACAACCGTGAACTCCCCGATCACTTCTCCCGTTTCAAGATGTAAAAGCCTCTTTGGAGTAGACGGTTTTAGGGAGAAGACAAGGGTTGATGTGTCTCTCATTCTGGTTATGGTGGAAAAGATTTATAAAAGAAGAAGGTTTTCCTGTGTTTCCTAAAGCTCTGTATTTTGGCTCCTCAAGCTCCTGACTCTCTGGATTGATCTCATCTCCTCTTGAAGTTTGTTCCACAGCTGGATTTCCTCAGCTGAGAAGGCTTTGTCCCTAGCTCTCACAGGCTTCATTCTGGGCTTTGTGATCGGTGTTGCTCCAGAGGAGTTTAGCTGTCTTGACTGCTGTACCACTTTAAAAATACAGTCCTTGGGTGGTTAAAGTCTGCTGCCAGTTACTCATGCCACCCCACTGGCCTCTCCTTGATTTCAGTGGATTTGTACAGTGGGCAGAACTTGGCCATTTTTCAATGTAGCGTAGGACTTTCCTTGTTCCAGTATTTGTGAACAGTTCCTAATTTTGATCACCGTCTTTGTCATTAGAGCTGGTTGAAAATTTTCTGATGGAACAGTTTCCTGTTGGAAATGCTGATTTGATAGCATGGAAACATTTTGTTGGGAACATGCTGATTCGTCCAAACTTTCTATGGAAACCAAACAAGCAGGGTAGCTGGCTTGTCTTCTGCCTGGCTTGCGGGTGGGCTTCCCGGTTTCCTAGCCCGCTCATCTGAGGGTGTTAAAGCAGCTCGTTCTGTTGTGCTGGAAATTCCACCACTTCAACATTTCTTTCCAATGTGGAACAAAACAAAATGTCGGCAACCCAGAATTTCCCACAAAATGGAAATTCTCTTCTCCGGCCAGCTCTCTTCTTTATCTGTAAGCGTTTGAGTAGCAGTTCATCTGAATAAACTGCCAAACTGTGGGCTGTTCACAACTGTTCACTGTGTATTTGCCACTTGCTAGATGTGATTGCTCACATGGTATGTTTTCCGCTCTCTCATTGGGTGACTGAAATATTTAAATAGAAGAACAACTTCTATCTAGGAAAAACTGAAATGTTTGTGATTTACTAGTGTTTTTATGAAGGCTTAGTGGCCACAGGAGTATTTGTGAATAACAGACCATGTGATCCTCCAGGTATAGTAGTGTATTGAAGGAGTCATTTATTCACAAAGATAATAAAAAAAAAATCAGATTTGACACTATCAGCAGTCAACTCTTGTTCCTGCTTTACCCATCTTCTGAGTTTTTTTTCCCTCTCTGAAAGAAAGCTGTTGAATGTTGCCCTAAGAGAAGGAACCTTTTTGGTTTGAGAACATCAGTAAAATGTTAAGTAACCGCAGTCCTAAAACAATATGCTGTACTTCATCTAAAAAGAATCTGTTCCACATTGCAAGATCTCTGGGCACTCTATGTAAAATGATACCCCACAAAGAAATAGAACTTATTAATGAAAGTTTTGACAGAGAAGATTTCATTTTGAAAATAACATTCCCCATAGCTTTTATAATAATTAGGTTTGAAACCAGGCCATGCAGACACAATAATTTCCAGATTGGGCAATCAGATATCGTTTCCCCCACCCCCAGCCTTTTTTTCTTTTTCCAGTGGAGTACGGGACTCACAGGGCACTTTATACTGGAAGCAGCTGATGTTGTCTTTCCCAGGCAAATGGGAAGAAAAGAAAAAAGATGTTACTGCCCCCCCCCCCTGCCCCAAAACGACTCTAGGGCCCAATTCTGCTCTCATTGGTGCTTTTGTAATCCCAATAAACTTTGTTCAGGGCCCTTCACTCACTGATTCCCTCCATCGCATCTATGTTCTTATACAGCGCTCATCACTGTAGCATCGGAGTGCTGTCCATCTCCTTTATCTTTCCCATCTCACAGTGTACCCCCCAACTGCTAAAAATAGTGGTAGTTACGTGTGTGTGTGTGTGTGTGTGTGTGTGTACACACACACACACACACACACACACACACACACACACACACACACACACACACACACGAACCCCTAAGGACTTGAAGCATGTACAGCCAGAAAAAGCAACCACATGCTGCATAGGGCTTGCTAATCAGCATCAGACCTGTCGTTCATTTAGTTTAACATCCTGTTTCCAACAGTGGCTGGTACCAGCAACTTTAGAGGAAGCTACAAGAAACCCTGCACCAAGCAGTTACCTAATAATCTTCCCACAGTACTGTTTTTCCTTACCCTCAATAGCTAGAGATTGGTTTATGCTCTGAAGCATGGAAGCTTATAGATCTTTCAAAAACCTTTTTTTTTCCCCCCAAAAAAATAACCTGAGTTACAACAGTAGGGAATCTGTTCTGTATAGCTCCAGAAAGATCAAAATCCTTGCTGCAGGGGTTTGAGCTTCCTTCTAATTCTGGATCACCAGCATGTACTATGTGAACCAGTGATGGTGTGCTAACCCATGCTGCAGTTGCACCTTTGTTTGCGGTGTAGACTTACCCAGTATTTTTGTAGTGTTCTACAAGGTTTCATGCATTTGACTCTCATTGGTTCTAAAGGCTGCCTTGCATCACACCCAGCTCCCCTTCTTGGCTTTGGAATGGTGGGTAGGGGATGCAGGTAGGGGCCTGCTTTAGAAAAGGCAAGATGCCCCACCATCTAGCCAACCAAATGTTTGCACATTTTAAAACCATTTGGATAGGGTCTTGTCCTGTCTGGATGCAAAGAAGCCAAAACGGGGCCCCAAATTCCATTCCCTTGTTACTTGCATTCATGACCCGGAAGAAGGGGTGCCAGAAATCTTATGCCAAAGCATGTATCACAATTTTTGTGTGCCTTGACACATTGGCTTGCAGTGACTGGAGGGTATTGACCTGGGAAGAAACAATTGGTAACCCAAGGTCAATGGAAAATGTTTGTTTTTACTCTTTTACCTACACTTTGTCACTGTCTGCATTAAGGAAATTTGCCCCAGTGTTGCATCAAACTAGCCGGCTCCTAATTCAGACCTGCTGCAAAGTGGAGCTAGCATCAGTCCTGCTTGACCCAGTAATGTACAAAGATACACCAACGGGAAGCCTGCTTTGCACCAGTGCAACACATCAACGTTGGAGACTTGCACTGGTGTAGTGATATGGATGAAAATATCCTTAATGTAGACAGGTTCATTATCTAATAATTTTCTAGGGACACAGGTAAGGTCTCTCCGCAGGAGATTCTGCCCTAGGTATGCTCAGTGGGGGCTATATAGCTAGACCCACCTTTCTTTAAAAAAGAAGGGGCAGCTGGCATGCTGCTCTGTATGAAGGGCCCTCGACTTTGGAAATAATCCTTAACTTGGTCTAAAATAGCATGAATTTATTGCTCTTACACAAAGCATGGTCAAATATTCCAGCAAGAATGTTCTGATTTAGACAGTGTCCAACTTTCATTTTTTTTTTTTTAGTACTTCACTTTGCTTTATTCGGAGATAGAATAACTCAGTTAAGTATCTTTTTTTGGAATTAGGTATAAATATCTATCTAAGGCGAAGCCTATAAAGGCTTATTCTCTTTTGTTCGTGTTCTAATAATGAGTGCTTTAAAATATTTGACCATTTTTGATATTGTCTGACAAAACTTGACTAGTCAGTTGACCAGTTATTTTTGGACTGGTCGAATGCCTAACCCTAACTTTCAGTTGTTTGGCTGGTTGATTTAATTATGCTGTGAATTTGATTTGACCTGAGTGATTTGGTTTTTATAGCATAGTTTGTCTCTCAAAATTTTTCAAAGTGCCTGGGTCCTGGGATAAGTTCCCTCTTATGTACATATATCAAAATAAATTGAGAACACCTTATATTTAAGGAACCCAAAGTTCTTTACAAACATTAGCTTCCTAACATGCAGGAGAGGCAGTTGGGTAGCAATAGTAGTAGTAATAATTGAAAAGAGGGGTAAATTGAGGCACAGATAAGTGACTTCAAGATCCCACAGTCTTATCAGTGGCTGAGTCAGGAATACAAGTCTAGACCTGACTCCTAGACCACTGCTCTCCTCACAGACCACCCTTCCGTACTATGCACATGCGTTTCAGAACTCGTCTCTTTGCAGGCACTCACACTTAGTAATTTGCAGTGTTCCCATTATCAACAACATCTCTCTTTAATTTATTATCATGCAGAAGATCTAAGCTTTTACAAAGCTGTGCTCTGGCTGTGTTCCTTCATGCATTATTTACGGTAGTATTTCTGGTCCTCAGTCATCCAGTTCTGGCGAAAACTCTTCTTCCTCCAGTTTCCTGCCGTTTATCCTTCAAGCCCTAAGCCAAATGCCTAGATGTTCCAATTACCACACCTCGGGCACTGTCATTAACCTCTGCCTTGGAACTAGGAACATTTGTCAAGTATATTTTCTCAGCATAGTTTAGGGTGAGGGTAACAGATCCCTTTTTTAAAAGGAACAGTGTCAGATTAAAAATGATGTGTATTTAAAAAGAAATTCCTTCCTTGTAATACAAATGCCCCATAGATTTATAAAGTTGAAAGAAATTTTAAACAGTTGAAATTTTCTGTATTTATTTTGTTGTTGTTTTTGCGCTTCTCTCAGTTTGGACAAGGAAAATATTCTAGTCCATTGTAGCTAAATCTCGTAGTCCAAACACAGCCCCTCCTCAAGCAAAATTTGAACTTTTAATCCTGAGTAAGGGTGGCAAAGGATCCGATCCTTTCTTTCTTTATACTCCAATTTCACTTTCAAGTTCTTGTGCTGTGAGGTCTGAGTTGAATAATGAACATTTGCTGGGGAGCATTTTTTGTTTTTAATAAAGCGCCATGAAAATCTTTCAAATAGAATTTAAAAAGCCCCACATTTCTATTGGTGTTTTAAGCTTTGAGAAAACTTGTTTGTAGAAAAGCTAAATTTTGGGGGCAAAATTGACTCATGTCCCTTTAATTATGGTGATGACAAAGAGCAACTGGACTCAGTGGAAGACAGCGGGAGAAGAGTCTTCTACTGTTCTACAGTTGTTAAATAATTTTTGACCTGCTGCTTGATATGGTGACGGGTGCTTTTTGAAGGCAAGAGAGAGAAACCACCTAATCTAATGTGCAGACTTACTGTGGATGCATGGTTCCAGATTCAGAGGTCACTGAGTAGGAATGTTGAACTGAGTGCAGGAGAATCTGAATCTCATTTACACGTTAAGGGCTGGGAAGAGAAGGTGGTGTGTGTGTGTGTGTGTGTGTGCACACATGTGCGCAGTACTTTACTTGCACTGTCTTTTGTGCTTCAGCAAACAAGTTGCATCAACTTAGATTCCCTTGTATTTATTTAGTGTAAGCTGAACTATTACTTCACGCATCACCTCTGCATTTGTCTCCGGGGCGGCAGCATCATTGCAGATGATGGATTGTGGTGCATGTTCTCTATCATCTTAAGAGCCAAAGAATGGAAATCTTTCCTAGGAATTTGTTTTCTGCAATATAGTGTTGTTTCTCTCTCCACCACCTCCTCCTCCTCCTCCTCCTCCTGCAATTGCTAAGGATGAGAGAGTTTGTTTGACAACAGGATCTTTGTTTCTTAGGAGTTTATCTGCTCCTGCTGTCTGTTCCCTCACCTGGAGCCATAATATTTGACCTGTGACGACATACTACAGTGACCAGATGTCCCAATTTTATAGGGACAGTCATGATTTTGGCATCTTTTTCTTATATAGGCTCCTATTAACCCCCCCTCCCCCCCCCACACACTCCCGTCCTGATTTTTCACATTTGCTGTCTGGTCACCCTACATCATACAGTTGCATCCATTGTAACCATCTGGGATGTCATATCCTGTGGATTAGAACTTAAGGTGTGGGGGAGTACAGCAGCAGAAGAGGGACTTTTGGGAAACTAGAAAATCCTGTCTTCCTGCAAACATCCTTGTTAATGAAGAGCCAGGGAACAGAACTCAAATATGAGAGATGGCCTCTGAGCCACAAGTAGATTCCCAATGTTCTGTAAATAGGGCTAAGAATGTGTTTTCGAAATCAAATGTGTGTCCACTTTTTCCGTGAGGCACTCTATGCTCCTTACACAGCACAAATAGGGTTTCTCAGCCTTATTCACCTTGTGGACTACACTTTAAAATATCTTGTAGATGAACTCTCCTTCTCTTTCCCTTCTGTCCCATTCCCATCTCCACACCTCTTCTGTGCAAGCTATAGTGCTTGGTTACATTAAGTAACAGTGGGAGATTATAAAGGAGACCAGGTGAAAATGAGCTTTTTAGTGAGATAAGTGTAGCTCAGGGGTAGGCAACCTATGGCACATGTGCCAAAGGCGGCATGCGAGCTGATTTTCAGTGGCACTCACACTGCCCGGGTCCTGGCCACCGGTCTGGGGGGCTCTGCATTTTAATTTAATTTTTAAATGAAGCTTCTTAAACATTTTAAAAACCTTATTTACTTTACATACAACAATAGTTTAGTTATATATTCTAGACTTATAGAAAGAGACCATCTAAAAACGTTAAAATGTATGACTGGCACGCGAAACCTTAAATTAGCGTGAATAAAGGAAGACTCGGCACACCACTTCTGAAAGGTTGCCAACCCCTGGTCTAGCTGCTCAGTTATGTCCGTGGTGTTTATTTCCTCTTCCTGAGTTTAATGTCTTATGTTTACCACCATAACAACTCATCTTGCTGAGCTGAATATTCCAGCCCCTAACTGAGCAAAACTCCCATTGACTTCAAAGTGAGCTTTACTCAACTAATGGCCAAATAATCCGGCTCATCTTCTTCTGTTATAGCCCCAGGTCGCTTTGTAGTTTTGTTTTGTCCTCCTGCATGTTTTGCTGCCCTCTGTGTCACTGGCAAATTTGATCATTGTTGAATTTACACCAAATAAACACCCAACAAAGAAAGAGACTTGTTAATGGACTTTATGTGCAGCAAGCCAAATGGGAAGACGTACATGTATGCGTGAGGAGGCGTGGGTGTGCTACTCTGAAGCTGAGGGTCTAGGCATATACTATTGAAACTTTCAAGGAAGAAGAAGAAACAACTCTTGTCTTAATTGTGCGTGCTTTATTGCTTTGTTAGAAACCGCTCTATAGACCTCTAGTGGTCCATGGATCACAGCCTGTGAACCACTGGCAATGCGTAGTACAGGGCTGTAATGGATCGCAGAAGTTCTCAGGCAGTGTTGTAAATATGAACATTTTATATAAGTAATCTTACTGATGGAATGTTCTATTCTGCTTTATGAGGTTCGTATTTAAAATGTCTAAAGCTGAGCTAATTTTAAAAAGCCAACCAAAAAAATTACACTGCCAAAAGAGGGGGGGGAAAATTTCCGAAAATGAAATACAGACCTAGAGAAACATTGTCAGGTCAAATTTAACCCTATATTTAGTTCTTATGTTTTTATAAAAACAATCGTGAAGCATTTCTCTCAGTCTTACGTTTGGTAAAAGTGTCCTTTTTTTTTTTTTTTTTTTAATATTAAAAAAAGTTTGTGTGTATATGGTGTGTGTGTGTGTGTGTGTGTGTGTGTGTGTGTGTGTGTAATATAAAACCTTGCATCCTTTGCAACCCAAACACTACAGCATTGTTCTAATTCATTAGCAACTGGTCAGTGAAACTGGCAGCTGAAATTAACAACTCCTTTTAAATTGTCCTAACAGAGAAGCAAAAACTAAAACAAACAGCATAATACATGGTGAAGAGTGAATCATTTTAAAAGTTCTTTCAGCTTTAATAGTCTCAGGTGATCTAAAATAGTTGTTTGCAATATTGTTTTAAATGATAACGTCTCGGTACAATTTCAGTGATGCTGGGGAGAAATATGCAGTCTGTGTACCATCGAGTCTGCACTTGGCTTCTTGTGCTTGCTTAGAGACAGACAAAATGTTAGGAGACCTTTAGGGAGCAGAACCACTTGTATTTTACAGAGCACCATTCCAAATAGTTAATAAAACAAACTGTCTCAAAAAAGGCAAGTCAATCTTGACACAAGGTCCTTGTGTAGCAAATGACCTCTTATTTGTGTGTGTGGTGTTTAAGACAGTAGTGTGTGTTTGGTTTTTATTACTACGGTTACTACAGAACACCAGAAAGCATTCAGACAAATGGAAAGAGACTTGTTTGTGATTCGTGTGTGCCATAGCCAGGAAGGGGGGAAATTCAGTTAATTCTGCACTGAAACACCTGCTGCAGATAAAGGAAATGCAGCAAGGACATCTGCCAGCAACACCATTATTGAAGTCTGGGCCTAGATCATGTGCCATTGTGGTAACTTTGGGAAGGTGCAAAGGCAGCCATCAGTCAGAACTATGCAGTACAAACTTTCAAATTAACATCAAGTTGACTGAGCCCCTGTTAAAAAGAAATACTGTGTAGTTGGATTCTTTTTATTTACCTTCTTATCTGTAAGGCTTTACATGAGGAGGGGTGACATACACACCCCTTGCCGCCCCTCCCCCCAGGGAGAGGACTCTCTCTCTCTCTCTCTCTCTCTCTCTCTCTCTCACACACACACACACACACACACACACACACACACTCACACACACACACACACCCCTCTGTCACATGAGGGGGTGACCAACCCACCCGACCCTCCCTGCCCTGTGCTCTCATAGACTTTAAGGTCAGAAGGGACCATTATGATCATCTAGTCTGACCTCCTGCACAACGCAGGCCACAGAATCTCACCCACTCACTCCTGTAACAAACCCCTAACCTATGTCTGAGTTATTGAAGTCCTCAAATCGTGGTTTAAAGACCCTCCATGCCTGACTGGGCCCCTGGGACAGACCCGCCTCTCCTGGTACCTGGCGCCGTGTCTTCCCAAGGCAACATGGGGGCGACACTCAGTCACATGCCCCCCCTAGATTTCTGCCAGGGTTCACACCATAAGGTGGCCAGCAGCAGCCTTTTGGCACTGTGCATGAGGGAAGGGATGGGAGCTGCTTCCAGCCGTGGGTGGGAGGGGGGGCAGGGATGATCTGGCCTGTGTCTTTGCAGAACTCATCTCTTCTCCCCTTCCTTTTCCCCCCCACCCCTCCGTGTGGCTTGTCCCTTCCTGCCCGCACCGTGTCAAAAGGCAGCTAACACCTCCAGGCTGCTGCTGGCCACTGACGTAACCACCCAGCCGCCTCCAGCTACAGCGCGGGCAGGAAGGGGTTAAGCTCTAAGGATGCATTGTGCACCAGGGCCCAGGGAACCGGACTGCAGGGGCTTCAGCGGACTGGCCAGAGAGGTGGCTCAGCAGGGGAGGGTCCCTACGGGACGGAGCAGCTCCCTGGGGACAGGACGTGTGTGTGTGTGTGTGTGTGTGTGTGTGTGTGTGTGTGTGAGAAGGGAGTGCTGAGCCTCTGCCCTGAGGGCTGCTATGGAGCCTGCAGGTTCCGGGCAGGAACAGGCTGGAAATCACTTCCCTCCTCCCACCACCACTCCAGAGCTTAGTTGAGGGGCTGAGAGGCTTCCCCGTACCAGTGCTGTGCGGGGCAGGGCTTGGCTCCTCCTGGCCAGTGCCCCGGGGCCGAATCCAATAGGGAGCAGTGTGCTCCCCATTATAGGCCCATCTCTAGTTTTGTGTCTTAATGTTTCTCGGCTAAGTGGCTTGCCATTAAGTGAGAGGTTGCTGTGGGATAGACAGGCTGAGCTGAGTGGTAAGGTGCCACTCTGTAATTTAAAAAAAAAAAAAAAAAGGGGGGGGGGGGAAGATCTAACTTGGGAATTATTTCCAATAGGAAAGTGGGCCTTTGCCCGTGGGACAGTTTTATGGGCATAAGGCCCATCGTGCACGTTTTGAGCAGCCGTCTTAGCAAATGAGCTCATTTCTCCTGAAATACGAATACTCTGGGAATATTATTGCTAAGGACGAATGCAATTCATTTCCCCCTCTTTCTGACTGATTCATGGGGTGTTTTCTTGCCATTTGCAAAAGCGCCTCGTGAATCACTTACGCAGAAATTATAAAATTAAACGTGTGTGTATCCTTTTGACTCTAACCCTTGGAGCCGGACGATCTGGGGGAGGTGTCAGAAAAGGGCGTGCGAATGTGTGCACGATAGAACGTGGCATCAGAGGAATTCCGTAGTTGTGTCGCCAGCAGCACCTCTTTCCCCGACTGCTTAGTCCAGGACTTCGGGGACACTGTGTGGCGAAATCATGCCATGCAGGCTGTGCTTAGTTAAATTCATGCATGTTGGAGAAGGTTGAATTTTGCCCTAAAACCCTGAAGGTCTGTAGCCTATACAAGATGGTGTCCATTTCGTATCATCTTCTCTACTGTTTGTGGTTGATTACTATGCCATGTATCACCTGGTTGGAGCTGTTGAAGTTTCCTACCAGCTTTTGAACCAAACTAAAGACTGATTACAGCCACATTTCCAGAATTATTCATTCATTTTGTGTGCCATGATTTTGGGGGGGGGGGGGAAATATTTCAGAAGTGCCAAACACACACAGCTCCTGTTGCCCCAGCTCCCACTGGCCTCTACTCCGTACCATGGAAGGGATGTTCAATACCTTGCTCTAACATTCCATCTGGATTAGATCAGGGGCTAACTTGGATCCAGAGACCCCATCTATGGGCAGTCCAACTCCCTCCCGCCTTCACGGGTCTTAAGAATTCCTTATTGGCTGCCTTCAAGGTATCATGCAAAGTCAGTTTATTTTTTTTTACCATTGTTTTCCTTCCTCTGGGCTTGATCCTCCACCACTGGAGTCAACAGAGAGTTTTACTTTACCACTGACTTCAGTGGCAACAGGATCAGACCCTTTGCCACTAGCTCATATGTCTCGTAAGTTACTTTTTCTTTGCTCTTCTTGTCCCTCGCTCTTCCTGTCTGGGCCATTGATCCCAGTTTAAATTTAGTATATTGTTTCTAATTTTTGTCCAGCTCTGAAATTATTTTGTGATGGGTGTTACAGATTGGGTCCCTGTAAGGTGCTGCGCTTCCCAGCTGGCATTAGAGGAGTGAATAGGAAAAAGAATTAGAAAATGTTTAATACATAAGTTTTTTGTTTTTTTTTATTTAGAGTTTCTGAACGGGCAGCTTTCCTAATCTGCTGTGAAATCACAGCCCATGTACAATGTAAAGTACAAACTTACCCCTTCCCTGAGTCGGGATTTGGCTTTATTAACCCCAAACAGCAGTAAGATGACATGCATCAGCTCACACTTTCTCCTCAGGCATTGCTGTTCCAAGGGTTCCTCCCTCAGGACTGCTCAGCCTAACCCTGGATCCTCTCACCCTAGTGGACCACTTCCATCTTCATTGTATCCAAGTAGGTTAAAGAGAGACATACCTCAGTGAGTCAGCAAAACACTTAACACTTTCACAGCAGGATTGACGCCTGCTAACAGGGTGTTTGTTTCTGGTAGAGCTGGATAGGAATAGGTTTTCTGGCATGCGAAGATTTTCAAGATTTCAAAAATTTGCCCATTACACATCAGGGTGAAACCGAGACCTTTCAATGTTTTTTGGGGAGAGGGTGAGAGACCCTGCCACAATAGCCTAGTGGTAAAGACACCTGTCTGGGGTGTGGGAGACCCAGATTGAAGTCCTTGCTCTGCCTGATTCAGAGAGATTTGAACCTGGAATGTACCACTCTGAGGGCACAACAATCCAAGAACCCCTGGTGGAAGTCAGTAGCCCTTCAGGATTTGCCAGAGCCCATTACTGTGTGACACAGTTGTTCAGTGCTCTGCCTGATTCAGAGGACTTGAACTTCAGTCACCCACATCCCAGGTGAGTGCCCTCACCACAGGGCTATTGCGTGTGTCTGTGTGTGTGTGGGGGGGGTCTCTGTCACACACAGACACCCCCCTCTCCAAACTTCCATCCTGGTGCTAAGAAATCTTTCCCGTTGAAACCAGCGCATTCCCGTGCAAGTCAATATTTTCAGATGAAGAACCGTTTTTGTCAGTAACTTTCTGACAAGCTGTAGTTTAAAAACAATTTTTCAACCTGTTAGAGTTGCAGTGATTCCACTGTTCTAACCTAAGATTTTGTGTAATGCCAAGAAATAGAGTAGTTTGGTGAATCTGGTCAATGAATAGCTCTACCTGAGAGGTCAACGTAGCTGCTGTAGAGAGCTCAGGAGAGATGGGGAACATCAGTGATACTCTAGGTAGGTTCTCTCTTTTTCTTTCAAGGGCACACTGTATCTTTAAAGCTCAGAATGTTAAACATATTGCAGGCATATGCTCTCCATGCAGAAAACCACGTAACAATAAACCTAATGCTGAAAACCACATTAAAATGAGGAAAAATCACTTTGCTAATGTTTTGTTTTATTCAATTTCTTTTAGACTTGGAACAGAGTACAGTCTGCTTTTTGGCTGCTTACCAGAGCGCTGGCATGCTCTGCCATTGCTTTTTCTTTCAATGCCCTCTTCAGACAGTGGTTTTTCGGGTTAAAAAATGTTAGCCAATTGCAGCCTTATGGGGAAGCCAGTATGATTGGTGTCTGAGTGGCTGACTTTTCTGTCCTGTTGGGAATAATGTCATTGACCTGGAGTCATTTAGATCTTGTTAGCCCAATGAGTAGGGCTGTTGAGTTTTCAGCATGTCATCATTTTTGTAACCTTTTAAGGAAATAAACAGTATTTACAAAGGGAAATAAATGAGCGTGGAGTCCACATTTATTTGCAGTCACGTCTCCCTAAATCAAGATGCTTTATTTGGATTTGCAGGAGAGCTGCAGTGCTTGTCAAAGGCTGATTGATTTGGAATTTTCTGTGCCCTCATCTGGGTCGTATTCCCTATCAGACTGACTAACAGCAGAAGCAGCTGTTAAAAGGGTGGGTTGTTTGTTTGTTTGTTTTTGTTTGTTTTTTTTGCATGGAGTCAATCATATCTTTATTTGTAAATTATAGCCTGCGTTTGAATAGGGGAAAGTGATTTAGTAAAAGGTACTTGGACCAATAAACTCCATGCTGCTTAATTTTAGCTGAACCTCACCTGATTACTTTAACGCGAATGACATTATATATTATCTCTTACTATTCATAAACATGTCTACCAGCCTCTCGAGCTCAATTGCATTGCTTGCTTTCATCACCATATTTATCTGTCTTCTAGGGGTTTCAATAAAATTCAGTGATGGGTAAAGGTCTGATCCTGATCCCACACTGTTTCTACACTTGTGTAAGTCTGGAAACTCCAGCGGAGATCGCCATGATTCACACTGTTGTGCGAGTCCAGAAAAGGTTCCCAAGCGAGTTTACTGCATAGGTCACTTCAGAAGAAGATGAGAACATGAAGTTTGTCATATCTGATCAGACCAATGGCCATGTAGCCTGGTATCCCCTGCCCTCTTGTATCTGCCAATGGCTCATACCCGATGCTTGACAGGAAGGCAAAATCCCATGTCATATGCTTAGCCAATGCTATGCACAGAGGACTTCTTGCCTGCAGTGGTGGTCAGCTTGCTCACTGATGCTAGGGTGACCAGATGTCCCGATTTTTATAGGGACAGTCCCGATTTTGGGGTCTTGTTTTTATATAGGCTCCTATTACCCCTCTACCCCCTGTCCCGATTTTTCACACTTGCTGTCTGGTCATCCTAACTGATGCTGAAATTCACCCCAGGATAGAGGATCTGCACAAGACCATTTTACAGTTCTTAAGTTAAAGGCTTAAATGGGGCTTGTGAGCCTAATGCTGATTTGATTTATTGTCCTTAATGTAATTTAATGCAGATATGTTAAACATGGCTTTATCAGTCCAGTCACTTCAGTAGAGGGCTCAATTCTGACCAATGCTACTAAGCATTGCACACCCACGCCTTCACCTTGCACTGATATCAGCGGACGTTGAGGCTATTTCACACGCTGCACACCTGTTCCTTAGCCCTGGTATTGTATCTGCCTGCCTTATGTGTCTCCAGTGTTCTCCCCATGCATTCTCTTGGTAGCTCTTCTCTGTGGTGAAATCTGATCACTCCCTTAGGCAATACCCCCTTTTGGGTACCAGCAAAATCAACGAGCGCACACATCTTCCATTTCCTTGTCTTCAATTCTGTCTCTTGTGTTACCAAATACCAGGCTTCCTCCCTTTCATCTCGCCTGCTGCAACATTTGAAGAGCACTGTGCTTCAGATCAGTTCTATAATGAATGCTGAATAACTTTCATCTCCTGCTATTATTCTTTACAATTTCTCCTGCTTATTTTATAGATCTCCCAGTCCTCCCCACTGTCAGATTATATCTATATATCTGTAATAATATACATGTATTTTTTTAAAAATCTGGTTTTTGGTTTCTCGTGGAGCTCTTTCTTCCTGTTTTGACTTTAAACCTGGCTAGGTTTCATTTTCAGCCACTCCTGCTGTTCCGTAAATATCTCCCACTTCTCTGTTGCTGATTTTCCTACACCCACTATAGAATCCCAATCAAAATTCCTGAGGGTGTGTTGCACCTAGATCTCCATAAGGAAATAATGTGTGCGCTCCTTTCTGTAGCACATGCATTACTCTCAAGTGCTCTTCAGCTCTAATGGTAAGGTCACAAGTCCTTCAATGCTCCGAAACATTTGATGTATGGAATCCTGTGTAGCACAGTTTTTAAGATGTGGAGCAACCCACTGCGTTTGTTCATGCTAGCTATTCAGCAAGCCACATGAGAGAGGTGGTCCTCTCTTAGACACATGTTCACCCCCTGCCTCACTTTGTGTAAATATTATACCAACCACTAGCTGAGTCATTTGGAATTCCTGATTGATCTGATTCCTGGATTTTGCCTCTATTTACTCTGGAGATCTGCAGTGACCTCCAGAATCCTTTCCCTAACTTACTGAATCTCTGCCCCAACAAATGTCAGACAAATCTTTAAGTAATTTTCTTCTTTCTGCAAACTCTATTATATCATCTCCCCCCTGCACCCTCCAGTGATTGGTAGCAAACTCCCTCTGTTCTTAGGTGCCCACCCATCAATACGGGGAAAGTCCAGACAGTGTTGGGATGTTACTGCTGCCTTTCAGCGCATGCATTCAGCTGGTATGCAGCAGCATGGCATGCTGGCACCTCTCTGACTATCTTACTCTGCAAAAACTCAGTTGTCACTAAAAACAACAAACAGCTGTAGCTTTTTTGATTGTGAAGAAACCTTCAAAGAGTGAACTGTGTGTAACTACCACCGAGATGTCCCTGGGACTCTGTTCCAGGTTCTCTGCAATGGTTCCGAGAGGTTTTTATAGCCTCTTTCATCTTAGTGAGGTGTTAACTCAGCTGCCCACTGATGATTTAAATGTGAAAGGTGTTAATTGTGTGTTTATTTCTCTGTGCAATACAGGAGAGGGAGGATCACAGAGCTGCACAATTTATTGTGAGTGACCTCTCATTTTGGTGCCACGGTTTGGTAGGCACCATCATTTATTTTCCCTAGTCAAGTAGGACCCAAACCGGCTAGCAGTGGCCTGGGCATATTAAAGCCCCATGGAGGGGAGCCAAGCTCAATGACCTGAGTGGAGCTCGGAGTGCATACACCATCCTAGTTTGAACATCTGCACAATCTGCTGTGAACAGGGTCTCATTTCTGACTCACATGGGCGGGGCTTATTTTGTGGGTGGTGCTTGGAAAAGTACCTCGTACCAGGTAATACAAACAACAGCATAAAGCACTAGGGACACCCACATCATTGCAAGAGCAAAACAAAACCTCTCCAAAGGGCCGTCTTCAGCATACAGAGTACTTGGTCACGTCACAGGCGACCCACAAGGCGACCTTACCTAGGAGGAGAGGGACATTAGGTCAGTCGTAATGCTGCAGGAACAGCTACCAAATAGCAGTGGGGCTGATCAGAGGTGACAGACAGCGGCCGAAGGAAACTGCAAGAGTTTAAATGAGTAACAGCGATGAATCCTGGCACTGTGATCAGAGAAGAAAAGATGCATTTTCACTGGCACGTGGAGGTGGGAGAACAAGGACTCGCAAGAGAACAGAGTAACACGAAAGGCGTGAATGAAATTCAATCCGGAAATCAGTCAAAACATCTGCAGCCTGGAAACAGAGACCAGGGCTCAGTCCAGAAACTAGCTGCAGTGGTGAAAGAGCTGCCGGGAATGGAACACCCTTAGTTCATTTATTGTGGCATTTAGACAAGACCTATTTGACTGTGGACATTGATCTATTTCAGCTAGATAGGCATTCCCCTGCTGTCATTATTATCACCTCTCTCTGGAGCTCACTGTTTACACAGTCAGTGATATCCCATCCTTAAGCCCCTTCGTTTTCAGTTTAAACTGATTTTTACCAAAAAAATCCCAGGTTTTACAAAAAGTATTATTCATTTCTCCCCCCCGCCCTGATTTTCACCCTACTTTTGAATCATTCAAATACATAAAAAATACCTTGTTTTAGTAAGAAAATACAATACATTGCATGAGATATATGTAGTACGATAACACATTTGTCTGTGTGTATATGCAAAGCTGCCTGTTGAAGGAAGGCTATGTATTAGTCTAGAAGGAAGATATATACACACACACACTAAACAAACAGGAGCACACGCAAGCTCTGAAGTGTGTGCATCTGAACGTACGGATGAATCTCTTGCCCACCACGTACACATTTCAAGCTGCTAGCAGATAACCGTTTAAAGATTTGACACCCTAAAATGGGAAAATGAAAGTCTGTTTCAGAATACAGTTCAGAACACAAGGAAGTATTCAAAAGTTTAAAACAAAAACAGGAGAAAAGGATGAAGCTGAGTGTACACGCTGCAAATGGTGTGGCCCAATTATTAAATGTAAATATTTATAGGCTAATAGTTCTAAGTCTACAACAGTAAACTGTTTATTCAAATGAAAAGTTTTATTTGGGGATTAGAGAGAGAGTGTTTTCTTAAACTCAGAGGTAGCGTGTTTTCAGTTCTGTTTTAGTTCTGCAGCAAACCACGTTGAATTCCATTCATCAAAGCATTAACCTACTAAATACTATTTTCCCTGTCCTTCCACCCACCAAAACAAACCCCGATATTTACCCAGAAAAATTAATAGTTTTTTTTCCACCAATTTTCACCTATTTTTATTCCTACAACAAACACCGATAAATTCCTGGGAAAAATTAAACAAAATAAAAACTAAAAACAAAAGCCCTACCCATCCTGCAGCCAGCCAATTAGAAGGCAAATCATCATCTATACATACACAAACTTCCTTCACCAAGAAATTACTGTAATTTATGGTAAAATTAATTTGACCAAATTTCTTTTTTCCAAAAAAAGGTCCTGTGATCTGGATTCACATAAGATTCTGCCACCCTTATTCACTATTGAAATCAATGGAGCTACTTAATGAGAGCAGAAGTATTAGTACTGGGATTTAATCATATCCCTTGTGTTGTTTTCCCTTGATTTGGGGATCTTTCCTCTATAAGAACTATAACTTTTTATGTTTTAAAAAAAAAAAAAAAAAAAAGCTACACTTCAGCAGAACAGTGACCAGGAACAATTCATGTTTGGAAGTAGTTAATTGCCAGACCTGGAAATCAAAATAAATTAAGACTACCTTCAATAAACTTCCCGGTAAGAGGAAAGTGTCACGCACAGGCAAGACTAACAGGGAATCTTGGGGAGTATAATTTTTCCCATTGCTGTTTCTATGCAGATACGACTTAAACATACAAACAAACCTTTACGAAAGGAGACAAACCTGAAGGAGACATAAAAGGAATAAGCAAAATAACTACAGAGATTAGGATTCTCTATACTAAGTTATTCAGATGTGTTACAAAAGGCATGATGTACTGTATCCAGCTCATCCAATAAAGTGGCTTCAAAACGTACCTACAATCAAGTGCCTGGATAATACAGACTAATTGAAATGAATGAAACTGCATATACTTAGCATTATCTGTGTAGCAACTGGGCACATTGGTGAATATCCCTCTATCTACACATCTCAACGGACAGGACCGCAGGCTCCTCGCTTAATACAATTTAACAGATCTGAAATGGAGGGAATGCCAACAAACATTTCCAACTCCAGCCACTAAATGAGGAAACATACACAGAAATTACAGATAAAAAAAATCTAAAGAGACTTTAGGGAATGTTCTCCTTTTTGTCCAAAAAGCAATAAATGTGACACAAGTAACAAATCATCCAAAACAAAGTAGCTTACTATGCATATTGTCAAGGCAAAGATGCTGAGGTCACTGAAACAATTTGATGTTATTTTGGAAATGAGGAGTTTAAATAAAAAAAAAACCCTCAAGAAGTGCAAGCGGATAAATTGCCCTTTCTTCTTTGCTAACAATGGGCAAATCTGCCTAGCTCCACTGAAACCGATCCCATTATTTTATGTTTTGCTTTACGTTTCATTTTGTTACTTTCCCAACATAGTGAAGGTCTGGCATTCCTTAAGCTGAAGCCCTCCCCTGCAATCCATTAAAATAGCCAAATGCGCTTAGGCTGGCATGGCTTGGCTTACAGAGGTTCTGTGTCTGTCACTGAATTCAGTGGGTGTTATGGGTGCTCAACAATCTCTGAAAATAGAGGTCACCAAAACCACACTTCAACAAGCGCTCCGCGTGCCCAGCTCTTCTCGCATATTAGGCCACTTATTTAGGAGCCTAATTACAATTTTAGATTCCTAAACTTTAGGCACCCACGATAGGAAAATTTTGGCTTGACTGCTTTTAATAATTCAGAGGAGAAAAATTAGCAAAGCAACGTCACATCTTGAAATGTCAGACGGACAAGGTATTGTACATCAATCAGCAACTCAAACAGACTGCCTGACAGGGTATGAGGGACTGCTATTGTTCTGTACAGTACAGTTACAAGATATAAAGCGTACCCTTACAGCTGCTTCCAATGTCTATGACAGCATTTACTTACTTATTTCCCATTCATCTGTCCAGGAACCCAGGGCAGGCAGTGGGGGAGCTGGAAAGGAGGCGGGACGCCATACTATATCCTGCACACGTGTGGACATTATACACAGCTGGGATGGTAATTCAAATGCTTTCTATAAAGTATTGTGATGGGAAGCTAATTTTTTCCTTCTAAGCCAGCTTGAAGGTCTAGGCCTCATCTGGAACATGCTGAGTCAATGCAGAATATGACAATGGGGCAATATACTGTCCAGGCTTCTACAAGGGATTTCCTTGTACTTGGGAGGGGAACTAGCAGAATGCAGGCCTGCTGTCCAATTTGTGCACAGTCTGTTCATTTCAGACATCTGGATTCTGGGTTATACAATTGGATACACCTCTGGAGAGAGAGGCGCTCCAACAAGCAGGAGAGAGTGGAATTAAAGAAGGGCCTGACCCAAACCAGCAACAATGGGAAAATTCACTATGGAAAATGTCCAAATCTTTCTACATGCCTCGTGCGCAAGTTACGGCTAAAGACACGTCCAAGCTCCACCATTTGGATCAGGATCTGAACTTTTAAGTGTAGACAAGCCTTTAGTGCAGAACGCAGAGCCAGCCGTTCTGTGTTTACTGGCTTGTGCCATACTGAACTGATTGAGCTTTTTTAACCTTCAAAATAATTATATAAAAACCCCAAAATAAAAAGTGCTTAGAAATGAAAGATGGTTTTTAATCACTGACTTGGAAACAACAAGATAGGTCATTCATTAGCCACAATAGTGTTCAAAATAAGATGATACAAAAACCAAACGCAGACTTGAAAGGACAAATCAGGTTTGCCTTCTGCTGAGATATCAAATGAAATGTAAGACCATAACATCTTCCTTGTGCAGAGTCCCCAGTTGCATTCCCAAAGCTTTTTAGATCTAAATATTAGAGAAAACAGTGTTGTAAGTAGTGGAGGAGTGTGGTCCATTGGTTGCAAAAGGGACCTAGGCACCAAGACTCCTGGGTTCTGCGTTCTGCTCCATCATTGACTCAGTGTATCTCCCTTGGCAAGTCACTGAGCTTCTCTTTATTTCAGTGTAACCCAATAACAAAATGAGGATAATGCTACTTCCTTACCTTACAGGAGAGTTTTTAGGCTTACGGTAATCTGTTACCGAGATCCTTGCAAGAAAGACGCTGTGATGCCTGATAGGGCCAGAAGTTTCATTAAGGCTCATCGCGTGCAATTCGGGCTAAATTTTCAAAAGAGCTCAGCTCCCGTTCAGGCATCCCGGCGGTCAGATTTGCGAAAGAGTTTAGTACACTGGGTGGTGAGATGTCTTGAAAACCTGGCCCCAGCTGTAGGTGCTGAGTGGTTGAAAACTTGGCCACCTCTTCAATGATGTTAATTGTTTACTTCTTGCTAGTAAAGTAGTAGTAAACCTCTTCCCACTGAACATCAACCTATTGTGCCTCTAGCTGCCACTGTACTATTTAGGGTCTTCAAATTAAAAGTGAACTAAAGTTTCATCTCTAATTTTATGTTTCTGTGATCTCTTGAATATGCCTCTCCTTGACTGCATTCCCAATATGTTAAATTTTGCTCTTTGCTGTACTATAAGGTGGAATGATAACTCTGGTTAACTTGGTTTTGGGGATGTCTCTTCCCCCATCTTTCCTACATGCCTTATGTTTGGCATATGAATAAGACTGGGGTAGACAAAATGTATCAAACATTGGAGGTTTGGCCAGGTCTGGAAGATCCAAGGTCCAAGATATTGAACATCTCCTTTAAAAAATGGTTCTGTTGAGGAGGAAAGAAGAGGGGATGAAAGCATTATTTCCATTTATGTCCCAACACTATATTTCAGTTGGAAACATAACTAGATAAACATTCTTTCCTTCCTCTTCCTCTAGGCTGGATGTTCTGCTTTGCGTTTAACAACGGTAATAAGAATAACAAAGCTTCTTCAAGCAGACATCAGTAAAAAGCTGTTGCAAAGTTCTATTCTTGGTTCATTTCATTGCATGTGTGTGTGCGCGCACTCCATTCTTCTATGGATTTGTCTCTTGCTCTGTGAACAGCATGAGGGGGGGACTTTGGCTGGAGCATGCCCATCGTGTCTGGTATTTTTCTTAACCACCAGTGGCTTTGTGCATTCTACAGCCTTTGACGATGGCATCATGAAGTGAGTGGTCTGTTTCATCATCACCATTAAGTGGCTGAATGATGCGGGGAAATGCAAAGCCCCTGAGGTTAAGAAACCCGCAATATATAAATAGTTTTGGATGAGGGCAGGCATTAAAGTGAATGCAGATGGGTCTGTGGACTATTGCAAATTGCTCGCTTAAGAATGTCTGCGCTGTACATCAACCATTCATTCATCTTGGTTACAGCTTCAGTGATTTTTAGCAGGGCTGGATTAAGGCAGTCTGGGGTCCTTGGAACACCTCAAAACAGAGCCCTCTCCCTCCCCCCCCCCCATTGTCCACTTCCCACTAGCAGTGATGGTGGAAAGGGCTCCCTCCCCATCCAGAGATACATGGGCTGTCCCCTAAGGAATGACAACAAGGGCCCACTTCCTCTCAGGAGTGGCAACAGGAGGGTCCTCTCTACTTCCACTCCCAAACCCGAGAGTCTGGGTGGTAGCAGGGGCACTCCCCAATACCTAGAGATGCATGGGAAAGTTCACACTTCTCAGAGGTTTCGGGCTCTCAGTATAAAATATCTACCATGCAAGTTGCTTGAGTTTAACATTCCCCTGTGGTTAGCAGCAAAGTTTATTCAAAAAAGCTAAGGGTTTTTTTTTTTAAATATACCTTTGGTCTTGTGGCTTGCTTTAAAGTCTTATGGAAGTCTTGGGTACCAATTTTCATTCTCAGTATATTTCCATACAGTGTAATTTTTATGGCTAAACTAGAATTACTTGTGTTTGTACTTACTAAGTTATTTAAATATCCTGGTGACTCAGCCCAAAATGCACACAATCTCTCTCTCTCTGCCTGCTACCCACACAGAGTTTACTCGTGGTATATACTGCAAAGCAGTTTTAAAGTAGATAAGCTGAGAAGAGAGGCTTAGACTGAGTGACTAATATAAATTACAAAAGTTGTTATTTCTCAGCCTACATACAGGAAACTCTGAAGTCAGTGAACCCTAGGAAAGAACAACAAATGCAATATTTGCTTTGCATTTTCCTCCCAGTATTTTGTTTTCCTATTTGTTCTTTTTGGGGAGGGGGGGGATGGAGTTGCTTTTCTTCCCCCCCACCCCCTTTTTAGCTGTTTCTTCACTCTTCAGAGCCAGAGGCAACAGCCAAGCAAGCACTATTGTGAGGTCATATCTGCAGATCTAAACTTGGGGTGATAGACTGTGCTGAATTTTCATTGACACTGTTCTTTCTAGTCCTCTTTATTTTATGTCTGAAGACACTAGTTCTATTAAGTAGGCGCACATGAACAATCTCTCCTAAAAACAGAAACCAAGTCATCTTTTGATTTAACAGAGGAGTGTTGATTTATGCATCACAGGGTGGCTGGCCCTTTAAGGAGAGATGGGCTCGGCCTCACTTGTGACTGATCAGTTACCAGATGAAACTGATTAAGTGATTATAAAAGCCAGCCAGTGGCTCAGTTGAAAAGGGGAGCTGTGGGAACTAGATGGGCTTCTGTCGCAGGCCCTAGAGAGATGCAAGGGGAAAGGCCGCTGGGTCTGTGCTGCCCGCTTTGTTCAGGGAATAGCTTTATGTTGGTTTTGCTTTATGAGTTTTATATGTGAAGAATAAAACTGTGCCCTGAAGGAAGGGCCTGAACAGACTTTGAACCTGGCTTTGTCCTTCCTGGGCTGATGGAGTCAGGCTAGCATCCTACGCAGGGGTTATGAACCTCACTCAAGAAAAAAGGGAGTGTTAACGATTCTCAGCAATGCCAATGTTTTTAATTAGCGGAGAGATGCAAGAGTCCTGAGTCCACTTCAGTGCTTAGAACTCCTGCATGGGAGCACACAGATTCATTACTAGAGGGAAACGGTCGAATTATCCACAATGATGCAGAAAAGGCAGAAGTGTTCAATAAATATTTCTGTTCTGTATTTAGGGAAAAACGGATGATAGCTCATCATATGGTGGTGATCTATAGTCCTTGGTGGGTCCCTTGCTTATTTTGAATGTTTTGTGTTACAAGCTCAGATTTGCAGTAGCAATTGTGTTGACAAATGAAACTTAAATATGCGCAACTAAGAGAGCTAGATGAGAAATCTGTCCCCTTCTTTCATTGACACACTTATACATTCAGAAAAATTTCAGACAGATATATTGTAATAAGTGACCTCCTAATGACACTGGGAAACATTGCTTTTCAATTTCATTTGATACAAGATATCGCTTCTGTTACGAGAGGGACGTGGCTAATACCTATGACTTTTTTGCGGGAGAAGTCAGGAGAATTTCATGCTACAGCTGGGATTTTCAAAGACGCCCAAGGAACTTTGAACCCTGGACTCTCGGTTTAAAGGTGCTCACCAGCTGAGCCAGTCCACAGGGATATTTTCCCGTGGTGCAGTAGTTTGTGTCAATATTGCATTAGATTTCACCTTCCAAACCCACTGTGATGAAGCTGCTCTCCAGTACTGAACTTTTTCCAGGGTGCATCTGCACTACATACAACTCCCTTTAGTTTTTGATAACTGCTTATCTGGAAACCAGTGACTGTGGGTGAGAAAGCATTAAAAAATAAATCAGTATCTTCTCTTAGAGTCAGCGGAATCCCTGACTAATCTATTAAGCCATTCGGCCCTTAGAACTTGACCCCTCGCCTGGAAGCTTGTTAAACAGAATTCTTTCCCAGTGAAACGTTGATAGGAGAGTAAATTTACAACTTGCTCAGGAACAAGGAGACTTTACAAGTTATGTTTGGTGTCACCTTTCAGAATAAGAAGCCTCTCCATGCCTGACCGTGCTGGACCATCTCATTATATTTATGATTTTTTGTTTTGGATGAGGGGAAGGGATAACATATATCTCCAAACAATAATTTAAACTTAACAGCCATGAAACTGAAAACCCAGCCTAAGAAAAACGGCTGAAGTTACTGAACCTTTAAAGACAAAACATATGTAGGGCTAATCTGCCTAGTATTCTCTGTCTTCCTAACTGCAACTGAAACAGTACTCCTGCTTTCTGTTACAGCGAAATTCTCTGGAATTCCCAAACGGCCTTCCTGGAAGACTGGTAATCCCTTAACTGGAGCAAATAGTAACATATTTTCCCTTGACCAAACATCCGCACCTTCTCTGTTGCGTTATGGTTCTCTCTCTCTCTTTCTGTTTTGGAAAAGGAGTGTGTTAGGTCATGAAATCATCCAAAAACCATTAAGATTGCTGATGTCTTTGAAAGCCTTGTCCATAATAACTACATTTCATGCACACCTGAATGTATAGTACATTTTCTTGTGTCGTTACTACAAATAACTTTAGTAATGCAAACAATCAATGTATAATATAGACTCATACGGTGTCTTTCATCTAGAAAGTTCCCTATGTGCTTTGCAAATTCATGTTTAGAACCGCAGTTTTACAAAGTGATACGTGAGATGCACCATGCACCTGTAATTGTGAACCTCCATTATGGCATCTAATGACCATGGATTGCATATGCAGTTGTGGTAACTGCACGGGCAAATCTAGGCACTCACATACTATATTTGTTTTGTATGTCGAACCCTAGCCTCCCTATTGCTAAGTCTGATCCTCAGAAGGGATCAATCACTATTGAAAAACAGTGGCCTCAGGTGGAACACAGCAGCCATACTGTTAGCAACACTCTAAAAATATATTTTTAAGGATGGTAGAAACTACAAGGTGAAGGTTTTCTGTAGATCAGCATAACGTTAATGATTGCAGTTGGAATTTGGGTAGGACGTGGTCATGATGAAGAGGATGGCCTTGTGGCCTAAAGTATAGGCATGGGAGTTGGGAGATCTGAATTGTACACTTAATCCTGCACAGTCGGTCTGTCTCTGACCTATGAGCAAGTCATTTAAACTCACTGCTTTGGTCCAGTTTCCTAAACTGGAATGAAAATATTGAACTACTTTGCAGGAGAGTTGTGAGGATTAATTCAGTGATGCTTGTCCAATGCTTAGGTGGAAGGTGATCTAGAAATGCAAAGTATTACTGTTTATTATTGTTACTTCTGCAAACATCACTATGGGATCTTTATTGACCACAAATGCTGAAGGCCTTCAAACGATTGCTTACCAGAAATATGGAACCACTACCCTTGCAAAATCCCTGGACCTCATATTACGCATTTCTTCAGTACTGACTTGGAGGGAAGAACGAGATGTTAAACAAAACCAGAATGATCTTTTGGCCTACAAAAGACAAGTTGGTCCAAGGAGAGAATAGACCAGGGAAAAGGCATCCACTTTTGTGACACGTCGAGGAAGTTTTATACCCTTGCACCACGTTTTCCTTAATGGATTGCTTCAATTTCTCTATCACGGTGATTTTTCTCCTCCTCCTTCATGTATTTTAGCCTGGTCATGAACAAACTACTAATACCCACTTCATGAATGACCTGTCCAAGTGGTGACTCTCACCTTGGTGAGGAGAATTAGTGAGTTGCCATCCCAAGGGCACGATGTTACAATCTCCGTGCACTCCCACTGACTTCGGTGCTAGTTCATTTCTATCTGCGCTCTCTATCAAAAGTGTTTTCAGATTTGCTCATCAACCAGATGGATTCCTTAGCCATGTACCAGGCTCTTTATGGAGACTACGTCCTGGCTGCTTCGAAACAAAACTACCACCTCCCCTCCATTTGAATCTTTATATGATGCCCAAATATATTCGTAAACCTGATAATTTTCTGTATGGCCTAAGAGGTGAGTTCCAGGGGTCATCTGCTGTCTAGGAAGCACTTGTCTAACTGGATCAGGAGACGTATTGCAATGTTCAGAGTTGGCTACGATCCCAGTCCCTTATGGTATTTAAGCCCATCTGACCAGAACAGCTGCACTTGCAGCTTCCACTAGGTGTCTAGATTTGAAATTTGTCCTATTGCCACTTGGCAGTCAGGCCATATCGTTCGCAAATGTTATAGCCTAGATAAAGCAGCCAAGGCAGACTCCTGCTATTACAGAGAGACTTTCCAGGTTCTCTTTCCTTTATTCCTCAGTCTGTCTTCCCTACCCCATGGAATGGGGAAATCATGATAAAAGTCTAATGGGAAAACATGGGCTTGTTTACTGTAGCTGCGTGTGAATTCCTTGCAACCATTTCTTCAAAAGATACACACTCCCCAGCACTCCTGGCCGTTTCAGAGGTCAAGGTTGAGGTGCAGGGGACACATGCATTACCACTCTCCATGCTGTGTCTGCTTGTTGGGCACATGAGGACTCCCATCTCCAAAGCTGTCAGCCTGGCTCTTTTCACAAGCACTGAATTCTTCTTCTTCTTTTTTTTTTAAGTGGGCTAAACAACACACACACATCTCAAAGAAGAAGGGTCTTGTGGTTAAAGCACTGGAGTAGGTGTCAGCAGATCTGGGTGGACTTGAGTCTTAGCTCTGTCATAGGCTATGTGTGACCTTGGTCAAGTCAGTTAAGGTAGTTCTGCCTTGAATCTTCCTGTTTGTAAAATGGGGATAATATACCGCTCCTTCACAGGGGCATTGTGAGGGATGATGTTTGTGAGATGCTCAGATACTATAGGGATGGGTTCCATAGAAATGTCTATCATAAATTCAAGCAAACGCTGGTTAAAGAGCAATATTGAAATGCGGTTTGATTCCTACTCTGGTCCCCCTCTGTCCCCAGTAGACAAAGCCTTGGAAACATTGGTGCCTTTGCGTTTTAGCTTCCCTGTTCTCACGCTGCAGACTAGAAAGTACAGGTGAAAAAGACCTCTCTGTCTTGCATATCTCCCCAGTCATCCATGCAGAATGTACTCTCTCCAGTATATTCTCCAGTATTTTGTACAATCTAGTTCTTAAATGTAAACCATTGTTGTACTTTTCCGAGGCATCAATGTGAACTGCAGCGGGATGCGGAATTTCAGCCATGGGAGAGGGAACATCCCAGCGTGGCCCCACCCATGCACCGCCTGCCCAGTGCTCCAGGGCTGGGAATGCTCCGCCAGCCCAGCTCAGATGGCTTGGTGCTGGGGAGCCGGAGGCTGCTGTGGGGGTGCTCTGGGCTCCATTGGGGAGGTGGGGCAGAAGGGAAGGGGGAGGGGCAGTGCCTCCCCCAAGGGCCACCCATGTTTGGAATGTAACTATAGAACAAGGTAGCACTATTTATTTTAAAGACTAGAATGAGTCCTGTATCCTCTCAGCCAGAGGTAGGGATAATTTGCCATAAATGAGTGATCATTAGAGGTTGTCCTGTGATAAATGTGCCCATTGGATGATATGTTCTGACTTCAGCCTTTATCTCTCATTAGCAGAGACCTCTGCCCGCCTAGTCCAGAAGGGGTTGGGAAATTTGGTCTAAATTAATAGATTGCAGTTCTTTTGCAGCATCTGTCTTACAGTGGCCAGCACCAAATGCTGCAGAGAAAAGTCATAATCAACACCTATGGAAAAAACTGTCTATGGGGTAGTTTCTTCCTAACTTCAGGCAATTCGTGTTTTGCTTGCACCCTGAAGCACGAGGGTGTCTGTCTGTCTGTCTCTCTCTCTCTCTCTCTCTCTCTCTCTCTCTTTTTTATAATGAGAAGGCTTTGGTAAGTCTCTGGACCATTTTCTTTACTCCACTATGACTTCTAACTTGACTGTGCTCTTCAGTTACTGTGTCACGTTTGAATGTGATGCTTTGTGGTAAGATGGAAACAAATATGGAAACATTTAAATTTAAATTTTATATCTCTTGGCATCACCCTGGCGACATCCCATACACCCAGCTCTATCAGCGGAAAGGGTGGAGACCAACTTTTCATTCCTTGCAAATCAAGAACGAAGGAGCCTGGGAATGGGGAAGGAGACTCTCAAGGGCAATGATTGAAGTCGGGCCAAGCATGGCAAAGGAGAGGTCATGGGTTATATCCACTGGGGTCCCAGCCCAGCAATAACAGTGCGAATCAGCGGATATCCTCCTTATTAATTTCGTGCTTAATGTTTGGGTTTAGTGGATTCTTTTTACTGCATTGCTTTAGAACAATAGTTGCTGCAGAACGTATTAACTTTCTCAAACTGATCCAAATACTTTTACCAGATGACTTGATCTCTCATGCCAAAGTGCACTACACTTGCAACTCTTTGCTGTAGGCAATTTCCCTTTGAAAAAATGCCCAGTCCTTCATGATAGTGGCTGAAGATGCAGAATAATTTGATAAAAATTCCCAGACATCTCGAGGGATCTGAGATTGTCCCACCAAGAAAGAAAAGATTCGTTTGTTGCCCCCCCCAACCAAACAACTAATTATCTCCATTTAGAAACTGAACGTTCCTTTCAAAATCCTTTCTGTCCCAGCCAAATCCGAAACCCAAGCCAACAGCTGAAAGTTGTACCATCGATTTCCATGTAAACGTTCTTCAGATAATTACCTGAGGGAGCACGTTCCAAACCGCAATGCATGGCATGCTGCCAGAATGATAAAGATCTGGCATCGTCTGGGAAGAAGGGTCAGTGCAAATCAAACACAAGCCCCATTTCCAAATGAAAAGGAAATAAAACCTCCACATGCAGGCATGTATATAGGCCAGTCATTAAACATAACTGAGCAGGAAAAATAACTCTGGCAAGAAAAGGCAAGTGTGTTTATTAGCCATTCAGGTCACACACTCTCCAGCACTGCATTTTGTTAGTGTTGCACTGGAAGAATTCAGATTGCTCATTCATTTTTAGATCTGGAAATATTGTTACATGGCTGGTGGCCTGGCTAGACAGCTAGTGGCAATGGACCAGAATAGAATAAGGGTCCTGCAGATAATACTACTGTGATCTCTTCGTGTCCCCATAGTCAAGAGCAGATGGCACAACTCGGAATGGCCTTAAGGGGGATTGTGCTACTGGAAGTGTCCTCTTTTGCCCGAGATGTAAAACCCAGGTCCTGACTACTTGTGGTCATTAAAAACCCTATGTTTTATTTCTGCCAGAGCAAAGGTGTAAACCCAATTTTCTTGCATCAGTTCCAATGCTGATGTTTACATCCTGGTTTGGTAGTATCCCCTGTAGTTTCAGTTCACGTCCTGCCCTAAATTCTTCTGTAGTGTGACTGTGCTCTTCTAAGAGCTGCCTTATTCTGCCAAGAAGAGGTCACATATCAGTGGATGAGGAGTAGTTCTTCAGTATAACTGAAGCCTGCAGGTCTGGTTGTAGAAATGAGACTGTGTTCAAAGAGTGCAGGAGAGCTGGAGCTTGAGAAAGAGGCTGCTTCCTGTGGCATGTAACTTGCTTACTGTCCATGTATGGTACATTCAGATTTCCAGAAAGCGGAGTTATGGATTCTAACTAACTTAGCAGAGGCTCCATAAGAGTGAGGTGAGAATTCATCTCAGGAGAGGGGATAGGGAAGGGAAAAATGCTTCTCTCAGATAAAAATCCCAGACTATTTAATGTAAATTGATCCAGTTAGATCTCACTGAATGCCCCAGGTGAACAAAAGGAGTGTGGGGAAATAGCACAATATTTATCCTACTTGGGAACAGAATAACTGTCATCGCCAATATCTTGACCTACTTTCTCTGCTGGGCCTTTCCCCCTTGGAGAATCAATGATCAGATGGATTTACTGTTGGAGTTAAATTTCTTGGATGGAGATTACAACTGGCTGGAAAACTATTCCATTTCATGAAAAAAGTTGAGGTTTTTTTTGTTTTTTGTTTTAATGCGGAACAAAAATTTGAAAAAACTTTGGCTGAAAAATTAGATTTAGTAGTATTAGTATTTTATTAGACTAGGTTTTTTATTTATCTATCTATCTATCTTAGTGGCCTAGAGGTCACACTGAAATAACAATCTCGGTTCCAAAATTCCATGCCAGGCAAAAAAGCTCTTTCCTTTGGAGTGATTTGTATTCTTACTCATAAATGCAGGTTGTCTGGCCTTTAGTTCAGGGCTTGTCTACACTTACCGGAGGGTCCGGCGGCAGGCAATCGGTTTTCTGGGATCGACTTATCGCGTCTAGTGAAGACGCGATAAAATCGATCCCTGATCGCTCTGCCGTCGACTCCAGAAATCCACCGCGGCAAGAGGCGGCAGCGGAGTCGGCGGCAGCGCGGCAGCGGTCGACTTTCCCCCGTCCTCACCGCCAGGTAAGCCGACCTAAAATACGCAACTTCAGCTATGGTATTCACGTAGCTGAAGTTGCGTATCTTAGGTTGGACCCCCGCTGTAGTGTAGACCTAGCCAAAGTGTTATCTGTTTAATCCCTTTGGGGAATGATTAAATCAATTGAATGTTTAGTGAATTTAGTAACTGCCAATTGTATCTGTGGCATGCACTCACCACTCCCTCTATTTCATTCATTCCTGAAGTTCTATGCACCCTAATCTATCCTCACTAAGGGCAGGTCTACACTTACTTCCTGGTCGGGCCGTAAGCAATCGATCTTCTGGGATCGATTTATCGCGTCTTGTCTAGACGCGATAAATCAATCCCGGATCGATCCCAGAAGTGCTCGCCATCGACGCCGGTACTCCAGCTCGGCGAGAGGAGTACGCGGCATCGACGGGGGAGCCTGCCTGCCGTATCTGGACCCGCGGTAAGTTCGAACTAAGGTACTTCGAATTCAGCTACATTATTAACGTAGCTGAATTTGCGTACCTTAGTTCGAAGTGGGGGGTTAGTGTGGACCAGGCCTTAGAAACTTTAAGCCATTTTTGTTCTGCACTATGTCCTATAGGGGGCAGCATCACAAAAGTCAAATTGCCAGCTATTTGTAGTAGTCCTAGAATGTTTTATCGGGTTACTTCTATTGTGCTCTGCTGCTTTTGTGAATGTGTACAATGGGCACAGGTGTGTTCCGGTAGTTACAGCACTGGGAAGGGAATCAGGACTCCTGGGTTCTCTTTCGGCCTTTGTTACTTTCTTGTGTACGCTTTGACGAGTCACAAAGGCCAAAATTCTCTGACCTGTTTTTGAGATACCAAGACTCTGATTTTTTTTCAGAGGTGCTGAACACCCATAATTACACACTGAAGATAGCAGGTGCCGCAGCTGCTCAGCACCTTGGAAAATCAGGCCTCTGATCAGTGGACACTGCTGAAAATGTGGGTCTTGGCTTCCCTGTGCCTAAATTTTCCATTCAGTAAATTAATAATACTTGCCTCTCTCATAAAAGCTCTATGGGACTGAGTATTTGGTGCTTTGAGAGCCTTGGATGGCAGGCCCAGCTGAACTGAAAATGATTACATTGCTTGTTTTCATTCAGTATCCCATTTAGCAGACTCTTTGCTCAGAGCCTTTGTTGTTGTTCCGTGTACGCTTAACATGTCAAGTCATGAGAGGTTTTCTAGTACTGGCGATTGAGCTGAGGTTGCCCATTCTAGGATAAAATTCAGATTGTGAGGTCCCGTGGATTGACCATGGAAGTGGGATTGGGAGTCCAGGGTTCTGTTCCTGATTTCTGCCACTTTCTGCCTCCATTTCTCTCCCACCTCCTGTTTTTTTCCTATTTATTTAGATAGTAAACTTTTCAGAGCAGGAACTCTGTGTTTTACAGTGCCCTGATCTCATCTGGGGCCTCCTAGGCATTATTGTACTATTTATTCTTCAGTAGATTTTTTTTTTTTCTCTTTTGCAGATACCAATGATAAGTCTCAGCTGTAAAAGCCTGTGGAATTTTACGCTGCATCTTAGTAGCACAGCCAAGTTACTATTATCCCTAATGGGCAGAGACTCCCATGATCTGCAGAGCCTTTTTTGGTCACTAATAAATCAAAGCTCTTGTAATAACAGACAGAAGGGTTTTTAATTTTTTATTTAAAAATTTTAATTCTTTCTCTGCTGACTGCAGAAAACGTGATTAATTTCAGGTGCAGATTTTTTGGAAATATTTTCTCCCCTCTTCCCATTTGTTTCATGAAAAATTCACATACAGAGTGAGATGCTCATGAGCTCTTCTGAGATAAGAACTTAATTTATTTACACTTCATCATTCCAGAGATGGCCTAGAGACTGGCTGGGAATTGGCTGTTCCAGCTTTAACAGGTCACAGCCTGGAGAGAAGCAGCTGGATTTTCCTCAAGAGCAGCCGTCAGCTGTTGGAAATCTCTTGAGACTTCCCTGGCTTCTCCGGATTCGGCATTAACTTTTCTTTCCTGTAAGGAATTATGTTACATGCTGAAGACTCTTTAACGAAAAGGAGTAAAGTGTAGATTGCTGTTTTCTAGTGTTTATGGAGCTTACAGAGGACGAGTAATTGGTTAGACCCTATCTTGCTTTCACAAAGACGGCGTAAAGGAAAAGGACCATTTCCTCTCCAGTGTGAAAAAGCATCTTGATACATTTGTAAAGGATCTTTTAGCTTCTGAAGCTCAGGCAGATAATAGAAGCAGTGAATGCAAAGTCACGTCTCTTTTCCCCCATCATGTCTCTTTTCCTTCCCCTATCTCCTTTCTTTAAGAAACACTTTTACATTGGATGAATGTAGATGCTTTAATGTTAGATCGTTAAAATACGAGGTCAGCCAGCCTGGCTCTCATCTTATACTGATTTTACAGTTGTGTAACTCGGTTGACTTTAGTGGAGTTACTCTTGATTTACACTGATATCACAGAGCCATGTTAAATACGTACTATAAAATATTCAGGATGGGCAATATCGCTAAGTAGCATTGCAGTAAAAACGTTTAACATCTGCATTTCCTGACCCTCTTTAATATACAACTCTGCAAACCTGGCATTGTATTAAGTGATGTTTACTTACTAATAGGTATCTAAATAAGGAACTTGGGTCCCTTAGCTCTTTGATCAAGCAGTCCTGCTTAGGTCTAATCCAGATTTCAGTGACTTGCCCCTTTACTGGCAGATGTTGAGTTTACTCCTGTATTTCCAATGGGCACAATAGTGATCACTGAAATTTCCCCCTCTGAATGGGGGGAAAATGTAATAATGATTACCTGTAGTATCTTTCTTTCAAGTCCTTCTGATTTAGAACACTCAGCTTAGTGCTGTCCACTGTAAACTCCACATTACATGATGTTGCCCATGAGCTTTGTGGGTAAGACCACAATACTTTAACCATAAAAAGCCAGAATGTCCCCAGGACATACCACTGTAGAACATCATTAATTTATCATGGGTGGATTGCACTGTAGCTTGAACCATGGGCATTTTGGATATAAGCTTACTTAATTTTTTCCCATGCAGAACAACTACAACTTTCTGGGAGAAGGAGAGGAACGTGGGAGGGAGAAATAGAAAGAAAAAAAATTAACAATGCTGTTTAGTGGCATTTAAAATTTATGGTCTGCGAAAAGTATAAAGAAATAATTGAGTTAGGAGGGAAGAGTTACTAGCCAGGACATAATTAACCCAGTTAATATAAGGCTTCATGTTATACCTTCACAATGGGAGTACTGTCCATTTAATTATGGCAGGAAGGGGCAGCTCTTCAGCTGGGGTTAATCGCCACAGCTCAAGTCAATGGATCTGCTCTGGAACACTTGTTTCCTCTTGGAGGTGTTGATATATTTTCATGTATGTGGGTGTGTCACGGTTAGGTAAGCCATGGTTGAGTGCTGACCCTGTCCAGTCCTCAAGGTTGGGATGCGAGAGCCACACCACCTAATTTGTTGCAAGCAATCTCAACAAGCTCAAGAGAGTTTTCTGTGATCTCTAGATGCATCATTGACCATGGGTATGTCTTCACTACCCGCCGTATCGGGTAGTGAAGGGCTGTGTGCTCAACGACATGGGGCTGGTCTACACTGGGGGGAGATCGATCCAAGATACGCAACTTCGTATCTGAAGTCGAAGTATCTTGGATCGAATTACCTGGGGTCCACACGGCACGGGATCGACGGCCGCGGCTCCCCCGTCGACTGCGCTACCGCCGCTCGCTCTGGTGGAGTTCCGGAGTCGACCGTGAGTGCGTTCGGGGATCGATATATCGCGTCTTAACGAGACGTGATATATTGATCCCGGATAAATCGATTGCTACCCGCCGATACGGCGGGTAGTGAAGACGTACCCCAAGGGTTACTTTAGTTCCTCAGGCTAATCAGCCTCCCTTGCCTTAATGCACACTTAAGCGGTGCATTAAAAAATCAATTTCTTCTAGTTATGGTGCTTAATCATATTTCCAAAAGTACACAATAGCATCAGAACTTAAGTGATGCATTTTCCTGAATTGCTTATTAGGGGATCTTTGCTCACACATGTAGCTTCCATTATCAATGGGATTATCTGAGGAAAAGACTCTTGTGCATCTGTGGAAGTAGAACTATGATTCTTCTGCCTATGGTATTAGGCTCCACTTCCTTCCCAAAAGAAAACAACTGAACTAAAATGCGAGGGGACCAGGTTTTCTATAGAGGAAGTATTAAACCTTTCTAGCAAACTGCTGACAGCTTGGGCAGCACTTCATGGTTTGTCTTTTGAGTCTGAGGTGTTGTTGGTCCCCATTTGTCATGAAAGATGTTTTGAATAAGATTGCCTTTAAGATTTATGTTGCCAGCAGCTGTGTGACCTGTGATGCCGTGGTACGAGTTCCCTTTCTGAGTATTAAGCAGAATGCTGAGATGGTCCCATTTTTCTGGTCAATGCTAAATGTAATAACTCACTAATTGAAAAATGCGGAGGGAAATTAGTAGTTTCTTGACAGAATTAAATAATCCACATACATCTGGAGTCAGATACATATTTCCAAGGGGTGGGGAATGGCAGAGCAATGCTCCGTGCTCTCTAGGGACTGTAACGCTGTAAATATTATTTCTTACCCTGAGAAACTGGCAAACGGAAGGGTGCTTGGACGTCTCTCTCTAAATGTACCGACAATACTAATGCTACATAAGTATTTGAATGGATTCCTGTGCCTACCCTGAGAGCAAATAAGATTGAAGCCAAATTATCTTGCTCAAAGGAAATTATAAACAGTGAAATGTCTCCTGTCCAAATTTCACAGGAGATGCCTGGACAGATGTCTCTCGGCCACTGGCTAAATGCAACATCAGCAGAGCTTTGGAGATTAGAAAAATGTAATTTTACCTTCTATTAAGCAGAATGAGAAATCCATATGCTTTCCCATCCTATGATTTTGAATTAATCTTCCACAAGGCTTGTCATTTCTGGTGAGCTATAGATTGAATCCAGGCATGTTCGCTCCCTGAGCCTAATTTACAAGTCATTATTTAAAAAAAAAAAAAATTCCTTCAATACCAAAGGACACAAACAGATTCTCAACAGTTATTTAAAAAATAAATAAATTATAATAATAAAGAAAAAAACTCCCTAGACTGTGTTTTAGCTGCCAAAAGTTGAGAATCAGGAACAATGAAAGATGAAACCAACCTACTTGGCAAATGTGATAGAGGCAAATATTCCAAAGGTCATTTGTCTCACGTCAATTTGAAATTTGCTTCCTTGGAGATTCTGCTGTGGTAAAGTTTGCCTTCTAGATGTTATCAAGGAAACAGTGGAATTTCTTAGTAATTGAAATTAAAGAATTTTAGGATGTGTGATCTGGATAGCAAAGCTGGGTTCCTTCTCACCCATCTCCTGCTGTTCTCATCAGCTTCATTAGTCGTACTGGTGTTTACTGTTTAACTTTTTAATTCTAATGTTTCTCAATTTTACGTGAAACACTGCGAGTTCGAAACAATTAAATTACCTCCCGTTCTCTGATAATATTATAGACAGAATAGTGCCCTTTTGTATTTGGGGCACCCATCACTACTTGACCACGCTTGTAAAGTAAAACATCTACTTTTCTTGTGCAATAACTGATTTTACAAGATGTCTGGTGATCTGTTTGTTGTTGTTTAATAGCTATATTTCAATAGCGCCTCAAGACCAATCAGATTGAGCCTCCATTGTACAAGGAGATGAACAACTCTTTTGTTATGGTAGGAATCAGCAGCTGGCACTGTTGCAGTCTTAAAGTTTTTTCTTAATGTATAAGCAGTGGACAGCTCTGGATGAAATGCTTTCTTGATGAACTTTTTTTATGGGTGGAACTGTTGCAAATAGCAAAAGTTTGCTCACTACCTTACTTAGTCTTTCTAACTAAGTCATTTTTGGGGCAGAGTTGCTCCTTGGTAACTGGGCATTGGTGTTATGGAGAGATTCCCTAAAGAAGGCATTGCCTATATGCTCTTTGACCACCAATGCTCAAGGACTGGTATATATATTGTTAATAAAACTAATTACACTAAGAAAATACACAGACTCTGTTACTGCTTTCTCCTTTAATGGGAAACAGACTTGCCAGGCCCCAAAATCTGCTTCCACTCATCAAAGGGGCGACAGTATAGAAAATAGTCTCTGCCCCAGTCCATCTTTAGGGGAAGATGAGGCTCTATTAATGGTATAGAATAACCTTTTAACAGAGCAAACCTGTTGCCACTCTTTAGTTGTAACCAAGGGACAGTTCGAATCGTAGAATATCAGGGTTGGAAGGGACCTCAGGAGGTCATCTAGTCCAACCCCCTGCTCGGAGCAGGACCAATCCCCAGACAGATTTTTTGCCCCAGATCCCTAAATGGCCCCCTCAAGGATTGAACTCAAACCCCTGGGTTTAGCAGGCCAATGCTCAAACCACTGAGCTATCCCTCCCCCATATTCACTGGATCTAACGTAGGTTTATTGTGTGTGGAGAAAGGATTTGCAACACTGGTTAGTAGGAATTCTATTTAGACTTGATAACACAGCTTTGTGCAGCGACCTTGAACTCCATCATCTTTGTGGGAGGCAGTTTCACGAGACCTTTTCTTGGTTAGTGCGCAACGCTACTGCATTTCCCTCTCTCCCCACTGGGGGACATTGTGTCTTTCTGAGGGAAAATATGTTCTTTCCACAAAAACGGAGTCTTCATGACACAAGCTTCCCCGGTGAAGAGAGGGCCTCTGTGAGAGTTTTATCCCAAACGGTGGCCATTTGCAGCAGTCAATGAGTGAGACTACTGCACGGTGGCTGTTTGCAATAGCTGTTTAGCAGATAATAACTTACGCATTAGGATGGAGAGCGTACGTTCCTCTGACCACATGAAAGTAACTGTAACCACGTTGATGGCCAACTTCACAGAGAGCTGAATGCCTCTTTTCCTAGTCCCTCTAGAACTCTGGGTCACCATGTTCTCATTTAATCATGGCACAGATAGGGGGGCACAGATAGGGGAGCCCAGCGTAGTAAACTGCAATCAAGCTTCCATTGTGACTTTGATACAAAGAATTTTAGGGCCCTGGCCTCCATTTTTTATGCCTGCAGTTTCTGGAGGCAAACAATTGCCGGTAGACTTTAGGACAACAAACTGATTTGCAGGTGCAAATCAGGTAGTTAGACCTTCAGGTAGCTTCGGGTATGTCTACACTTACCCGGTAGTTCGGTGGCGAGCGATCGAACTTCTGGGTTCGACTTATCGCGTCTTGTCTGGACGCGATAAGTCGAACCAGGAAGTGCTCGCCGTCGACTGCGGTACTCCAGCTAGACGAGAGGAGTACCGCGGAGTCGACGGGGGAGCCTGCCTGCCGCGTGTGGACCGAGATAAGTTCGAACTAAGGTACTTCGAACTTCAGCTACGTTATTCACGAATTAGGGGGTTAGTGTAGACCTGGCCTTAAATGTCCCTCTCGTTAATAACTGCATAAATGGGGGCCTGGCTGAAAATGGGGCCGATGATGTTTAAAGTTAAGTGTTGAATGCTTAAATATTTAGTCATTTTTGATCCAATTTAAAACCGGTTTCTAGTCTCTCCAAACTGCAGTCTCCCTTTTCAGCAAGGTGACAATCGCAAGTCAGGTAGAAATCTCCTGGCGTGGGACTTTTTAAACTAGGTTGGAAGGAGTATTAGAACATGTACAGGGACTGGATGATCTAATACAGCTTTTCCATCTGTGACTTTTTATATGAATCAGAGTGAAAAGAGGTTCTAGGGTCTGGATGAATGGTCATGTGTTGAATGGTCCTATTAATGAGCCAGAGAGAGGAGGAAAATAAGAGTTTAGTGGGATGTTATAGATATTTTACCTTGCCTTGTAGCTTCTTTCTTCTTTAAGAAAGGGACATGGGGGGGGGGGCAGGTTCACCTTACCCAGAAACTGTCAGACTCACTAAGAATATATTTGACTAGTATTTAAAAGAAAACAATTTTGCAATAATAGTCTAGTGTGGTTTGGTGATGGTTACTGCCAGGTGTACCATTCTTGTCACAGACAGTTTGACTCCTTTGTACTTAAGTGTATATGGCAAATCTCTGAAGTCCACAAGCTGATTGGTACTTGCAGTGCATCCTCTCAAGAGTTAAACATGGGTTCAGGAAGCAACATGGGACTCTTGCTTCTCTAAGGGTATGTCTACACTACAGGATTAATCCGAATTTAGATAATTCGAATTTGGGAAACAGGTTGTATAAATTCGATTGTGCGCGGCCACACTAAGCACCTGAATTCGGTTTTAAACCACATTAATTCGGTGGTGTGCGGCCACACTACCCCATTAACTTAAACACAGTAATTCGGTGGTGTGCGTCCACACTAACCCTAATTCGAATTAACAAAATCGATTTAGGCTCTACTCCGTTCGTCGAGGTGGAGTACAGAAATCGATTTAAAGGGCCCTTTAATTCGAATTAACTGGCTCTGTAGTGTGGACGGGTGAAGGGTTAATTCGGATTAAGGCAGCTAAATCCGAATTAAAGTCCTAGTGTAGACCAGGCCTAACAGCTGGCAGCTAATGAAAACTGTAGAAGAAGCTGCCGATTTTAATCTGGAAAACCAAGTCAGCGATAGCCTAAGCACAGCCTCTATACTCCATTTAGTTGACTTAGGAGTTGGCGTCAGTGAAAACCAAAAGGAATTAGATGGAAACAGAACAGCCGGAAAGAATAGAGCATGGGAAAGGTGGAGGTTTAAAGGTGACTCCATCATCTGATAAACGATTGATGATTCATCCTTGGAATATTCCACAGTACAGGGTGGTACTTTAAGAGAAAAATCAAATGTGAAGCATGGGCCAGAGACACTTCTGAGAGCCTTTTCTAAACTAAGTTTGAAGAGAGAAAAATATTTATGCAGGAAGGTCTTTTATTCTCTGTGCGTACACCATGTACATGTGTGGGAGCGCTTAGTCCCGATTTCAGTCTGAACTACACTTGCAAATCAGCTTGACAGGATAGTGACAGCATGTCAGCCTTTGAAACAGACGCGTTCTGCTGCAGGAGACAGACGAAAAAGGTGTTTCGGATATGCCACATTGCCATGACGAAAACTTTTATTTTTGGCACAAAGGTAACTTCCCTTCCCCACTTTTTTTTTTTTTTTTATTCGTGTCACATTTTACACGCTTGCAGTTTCCTGCCTGTGTGTTTTGGCTTTTTACCAACACTCAAGCCTGTGTGTGATCATATGGTTTTGATAAAACATTGAACTTAGACAATACATCTTCTTGGACATGTCTTCCTGTTAGATTCAAGTGTGATACAAAGCAACCAGTGTTTGATCGGTAGCGCTTGATACAAAGATTCTATTTGTATCAAGCGCTATTAGATATTCATTAGCCATGAAAGTGTTGTAGACATAACATGCTACAACACAGGCCACCACAGGTAAAGTGGTATTTTCTTTTCCGATCTCCTCTTGTTGCTACTTTACCAAGGAAAGGATCACTGTACTGCTTGACAGCTGAGCTGCATATTCTTTGATGACCTCATTTAATTAGTGAAAGAGCTAAAGCTAGTGCACCTAAGCTATACGGCTGGAGTTTATCTAGCTTCTTTTATAGGCTCATTAGTCTGGTACCAGAGAGAAGATGATGGTGAGACATTGAATAGTGGCAGTATGAATGGGGATAGGAAATCCATTTATAATCTACTAATGCTGACATTTTAGATTTCCATTTTTTAAAAAATGAGTTGTACAAAATGCAAAAAGTATGTTGTCTGGTTAAACAGCTGGATAAAATTTTGCATTTCCCATAATCTGAGGGACTTGCATGGCTCCCAGTGCTGTAGTATCTGACTGCATCCAACTCTTTGAATCTATTCTCCCAACATCCCTGTGAGGCAGGGAAATACTTTTATCCTCATTGTACAGCTGGAGAACTAAGACACAGACTCAGGCCTTGTCTACGCTATGGGGGGAGATTGATCTAAGTTACGCAACTTCAGCTACATGAATAATGTAGCTGAAGTCAACATACTTGGATCTACTTACCGCGGGGTCCACACTGCGCTATGTCGACGGGAGACGCTCTCCCATTAACTCCCCTTGCGTTTCTTGTTCTGGTGGAGTACAGGAGTCGATGGGAGAGCGATCTGCAGTCGATTTAGGGGGACCGCCGATGCATCGATCACCACATGTCGATTCCTTGGTAAGTGTAGACAAGCCCTAAGTGACTTGCCTAAGATCACAAAGGAAGGTCTGCGGCAGAGCAGGGAACTGAACTCAGGTCTCTAACCACTGGAAGTCCTTTTTCTTAATGTGCCATGTATTTGTATATTGTCAGATACGTTACCCATGTAAGACTTCAATGGTGCAACCCTCACTCAAACTGGTAACCATTTACTCACAGTTCATCCTGTTGACTTCAAAGGAATGATTTGTGTAAGCATGCGTCAGTGGGTGAAATAAACTGCTGTGTATGATTAAGAACACTTAAATCATATTTTAAGGGCCTAAGAGGTGCATTTCATCCCAACATGCGGGAAGGTTACACCACTGGGCCAGCACTATATAAAATATACAGCAGTGCAACAATATATACAGCCTACTGAAACATTACATGACTGTCCAGATTACAAGCAATGGCCTGACACCATCTTAAATTTAAATGCATTTAACTATAATTATTGCTTTTAAACTTAATTAGCTAGCTGTAAGCTTTTCCAAGGGAGCTGCATAATAATTTATAACATTTACAGACACTTCTTATACAGCCCAAGGAACATGGAATAAAAATGGAATGTGCAGAAACTACACTGGATTTGTTCAATTAGGCTTTTTCTTGTACTATTGGACGGCTGAGTTTCAGAGAAAGATAAGACATTAGAACTTACAGAACTCCATTGGCGGAGGTTCTAGCCTGACTTCCATTTTTAGGATCTGACAGTCATGTGTGTGGGTCCCTTTCTTCTTAGCTTTTATCTCGTTATGCTTAGACCCTCTTCCTTCATCGGGAGGACTGAGATGAAAGTTGCCTCCATCCCTCTGTATTGTTCCTGATAGTTCCGATTAAAATACATCGTTGTTAAAGCTTATGTGAGAGTTGAGCCAGTAACTCAACACTTGCTTGGGGAGTTTGCATCATAGGTCTTTCTCTGTGCTGGTGCTGCGATGACAAATGACTGATGCTGAGGTTAGTCAACCTTTATGGAAAAGTCCAATAGAATTTAATAGACGATAACCTTTCTATAGATTAAAAAAAAAAAAAAACATTAAATGGAATTTATTCTCTAGACTGGCTTAAAAGCATATAGAGAAAGTTAATGTTGTCTATTAAATTGTAAAGATTTTCAGAGTAATATGTACGGAATTCCAGTATGCTTTTATTGGTTGCATCCCTATAAAATTGTCTAGCACCTAGCTTATTTGCACAGTTGACAAGCCAAAAGGTGACTCTTCTGTCTTGCCTGCTGGGCTAACTCAACCTTGGTTCTGAAAACACACAATTGTGTTGTGCATTTTCTCCCTCTTACAACGTTACCAGTAATAAAGATTCTGTGACTGGAAGGCAGTTGACAATTTTGTTAATGATGCATGGGGCAGAACAGAATCTTGCTCACTCTACTCACATTGTGTTGACTGAAACATTGACAGTATTTGATGGTAAAATACGTACATGTGGCTTGATGAAACAGTGCAGATCTACTGAGTGAGTTGGTGCCATTTTTACATAGTCACTCTTTTAACTACACCTGCAACTTAAAAACTGAAGTCGCGCTTACAGGAACTATACGAAAAAGCTTGTGTGAAATACTGCAGTGTCCTGATAACATCTTAGAAATCTTCTCGGTATCCTGAAGCCTAAAGTTAGGAAATTCACCTTCAGTTTTAGGGCAAAAAGCAAAACATGTGGCTCTGTTTAGGAGCTATTTTTGTTAAAACTTGACAATGAAGGATGATAAGATGCAGCTGCATTTTTTAAACTTTGTTTAATTTCTGGTTTGGAGCCAGCCTGTTTCATTAATATGGCACCATTTGTTTCAAAACAACATCTTTGCAGAGTCCCCCTTACTCATATTATTGATCGAAAGCGCCAAAGTGCTAAAATATAATCTCCATCAGTTTTCTGGCCTGTTGGTATAATTTTGATAGTTGTCAAGTTTACAATCTGGGTAACTTTCCACAACAATTTGCCAAAGTTTTGATTGCCATGGCATTCGAACGAACTAGTGCTTGAGTTTTCAGGACACAATAGATGTGCAAAGAAAACACATGCACGTCATCAGGGATGAAATAGCCATTTGACTACAATACCTTCTGCAGTTCTTTCACCAAAACACACACATCCCTTAGAGCTATGCTGCAGCTACTCTGGGGTGCTGTATTGTTGCTAAGCTCTCTACTGTTAATTCAATAAATAACACTGTAATTGCACTGCCTTGCTGCAAACACGTTCAGGAGCCACTTGTGAAACATTAACAAACTGCATAAGAAAAATGAATCCTTGAATCATCCTCACCAGAGGTCTGTTTAATTAGAACTCTTAATGAGAAGACTGTAAAATTACCAACTTTTTTTCCTTCACTGGTGTTTTGAAACCTTTAAAATGGGCCAAATCATTTTTAAATGTCTACATAACCTGACTAGAGCTATAACATCTCTTATCATTCTAATAATCTAGACCCTGATTCAACAAAGCCCTTAAGAACATGCTTAAGTCCCCTTTTTGGTCTTTCTTGGTTTTTAAAGTTAAGTACGTGTTTAAGATCCTTGCTGAGTCGAGGCACTCTTCTCTTCTTAGACAATAACCTGAAAACCAACGTATAGCTGGGGAAAGTTACAGCGCCTTTGAAAAAACTGATAAGACCTTTTAAAGGGATCGTACCTACTTTTATATTGATCTGTTCAAATCACTAAGGGCATGATCCTTAGCTCATAGAAATCAACGAGAGAGATTTTTTTTCTATTGACTTCAGTAAGCTTTATATCAGACCCTAACTATAAAGTGGCTACTTCTAAAATTATCTATGGGTTTCAGAGGTGCTGCATACATTTTAGGTTCAATCTGAGATTCCACAGCCTGCCACTTCATATGGAACATATATGTAGTGTGTGTGTGTGTCTCTCTCTCACACACATTTGTGTGTCCATACTTGACACATGCACGCATTCCAGAACACAGATATGAAACAAGGCTTCATTGATACTGAATCCAAGTGCTCCAAAGCCCCAGTCTTGCAGAAAAATTTCCCTTGGGAAAAACTTCATAACTGATTCTGTTTCAATTAAATCGACTTAAATTAATTGTCAGCTAATAAAAGAATGCTGTCCAGCTCATAAAATATAAATCAAGATTACAAAAGCAGTTGCCATGAAAAGGTGGTAACTCTGTTTCCAAGTCAGACCGCATTCCTTCTTTGGCACGGATTCCCCAAGAATACCTCATATTCCAGTTAAAAAATATTTATGAAACTTATAAAACATAGGGCTTGTTTTACAACCCATTTTCTATCTCACCTGCCAAGTGTAGTGGGGGTTGAGCCAGAGCATAGTGCATGCAGGGGGTTCGGAAGCTTTCCAGAAATGGGTTCTCTGTGCGGGTCTGTGGAATACATTTCTTCCTTTGATCCAACTCTCTTTTGCAATTAGAGTGCTTTTCTGTCCCATAAAAGACATTGTTAACATTTTTGTTTGTGATCTTTTAGCTGGGCTGGCTTTGGTTGTGTCATGGAGGAGATTAACCATGTATGCAGTTTCTGGGCACGTCTCTAGTTAATAAGTCTCTTTGGATTCAGCCATTGGTATTGCTGACTCTGCGGATCTCAAATCCTTTTTCTCGGGGCGGGGAATGGGGAGATGGACTAAGCTGGAATTTTTATTGACTCCCAGCATGGGATGCAGAATTAAGGTGTTTCTGGCTGCCGCAAAAGCTGGAATAATCAAAGCTAATTCATTAGATCGTGGTGGTATTTCATTATTCAGTTGATGTTACAGAATGTACGTTTGGGCCATCTAATTCCGAGACCAAATTGTAAGTCTCAACAATTCTGTATTAGCCCATTTTGCAATGATAAAATGTTGGCTGTGTTAGAAAGGCCTTGTGCAGAGAATGGACTTATTTCATTAGCTGTGAGTTAATTTTAGGCCCACTCATTCCCACAGACCTTGGATGGATTCCTATGACCTCCTGCCACGTTGTCCCTCCCTGCACTGCACACAGGAATAATTCCCTTAAACTTGAGCTGTCTTAATTTTTTTTGAATGAAGCCCTTTCTGTAACGAGGAGCTGTCTTTATGGGGAAGTCCTGGGGGCAAAACCCATTCATGAGCCCAGGGCCATCCCTAGGGGAGTGTGGGGCCTGGGACAAATCAGCCTGTATGGGCCCCCTTAACATTTTTTATACATGTGAAATCTGATTAGAGTGAACTGCAAGGCTGCTGCAAGTTAAATATTGGTAGCGCCCAGCGGTATAATTATATTGTAGTTCTTATGTATAATGAAGTTCATATAATTAAAAAAAAAACTCACGGTGCGTCAGCCCCACCCCAGGACTGAGCTGTGCATGGACCCTCTAGCTGGGAGCCAGTGTCCGAGCCGCTCTGCACCCCTGCGGGGAGCTCATGGGCCACGGCCCGGCAGGCCGGACCAGCCTCCTGCCCCGCACAGAAATAACCAGCCGCAAAGGGGCCTCTCACAGGGTCCCGGAGCCGGGGCCTTCCCGTGACCCTGCTGCTGGCAGGCTGGGCCGGGGACCCCAGGAGGGCAGCACTGACCCCCGCGAGATGGGGCTGGGAGGTCCTGGCCTGTGGGACGCCCCCGCCCGGCTGCACTCCCCCCACCCCAGCCCTGCACTCACCCCCCGTGCTAGCTCCTGCCTCTGCTCCCGGGCAACACACACACACACACACACACACACACTCTGATGGGTGAGTGCCAAGTATTGCATCCGACACCGTGATGTTGAAGCACAGGGCCCCCCAAAGCACGGGGTCCGGAGCAGTCACCCCGATTCGCCCTACCCAAGGGATGGCTCTGTGTGAGCCATTGGAACCACGACAGGGAGAACACAAAAGGGGGTCCAGAGTTCTTCACTGGTGATCCCATGAGATCTGCAGGTCCTAGGGCCTGGACCCCAGGCTGCTTCTGTACTTGACAGATTGTCTGCCCGGTCCAGTATGGAAAATGCAACGTTCCTCTAAGAAAATATCAAGCTTTGTCTGCAGCAACATTTTTCCATTGTCAGTTTAAACGCAGCTTGTTGGCTGACATTTGCCTTAATGACAGAGGGAGAAGTCGGAGCTGCTATATAAAGAGAGCTAAATATAAACAAAACAACTCTCCCCCAACTGTTTCTATATAGTCCCGCCTAGAAATAATAATACCCAGAACAGGGTGTTGACAATACAGTGCCCGATGCACTAAAAGTCGCATCCACGTTATTCTTGTTGCAAAGAGCCTTTAGGGCTCATTCTGCCTTTGTTCCATATATAGAATTCCCGCTGAGGTGATTAGGAGGGAAAAGGCCCAAATTAGGAGAAGAATGCGGGCTTCTGTCTTAGCAGTCCTTCTAAAGCAGGTAAGGGGACTTCCGCCTTATATGGTGGGTAGTCGCTGTGGCCGCTCTGTGAACCCATTTCCCCGAAATTTGAATGCATCTAGTTGGGATAAGGAACTTCTCTGTTGAAAGGAATCATTCCGTTCGCTTATTGAAGCCAGTTAGGTGCGTATATTGCAGCGGAGGAAGGCACTGAAGGTGGATTCCTTTGACCTCTTCCTAAAGTGTCACTCTGCGTTGTCCTGTGCTAGAGGTCAGGCCAGCAGATGATTAAAGCACAATATTCTCCAAGTGAGAAACCCAGTCCTGATGTTGACTCCGAGCCCTGAGGTGGTTTTTCAGTGCATCCGGTTTGGCGTTGGATCCTGCTTTTGCTTTGGGAAACTGGGCAGCGTCCACAGATGCTAAAACAAGGATTGAAGCAAATGACCCTAGACATGGCTTGACCCTGTTAAGGTGCCCAGTTCATCACTGTATGGTAGTCATGTCAGTATTTCTCATGCAGAATTTTTGGGGGTGGGGAAGAGGCTCCGATAGCTCTTGGAAGGCAGCAGCAATGGATTTAGAGAATTCGGATCTGCATTTTTTATATAGTCCATTTCATGATTTGTATTGTATTTATTTTTGAGCCTGACTCATGATTTTTGAATGAGGTAGGGGTGTGTGTGTGTGTGTGTGTGTGTGTGTGTGTGTGTGTGCTAATATTGAAATTGGGCCTTTGGGCTAGATGTATCAAGAGAACAGGCTTTCTTATGAGATCTCATTACTGCTGGTTGTTGGCTGGAGATGCTGTCAGAACAGCCATTGTGGTGACAGTTTGGTGCTTTCCGCTTCCAAAACCTGGCCAGAACTTGGAAGCAAAGAGGCTATTGAAACTATTAAGAGGTTCTTTCGCCAGTCTGTTCCCAAACTCCTGTCTGCCGTGTCCTATGCAAAACCCAGCTCTGCTATAGCTTATGAGATTCCCCCTATGCACCAGCTCTGCAGTCATCTTCCCCTTTATAAGTGGAATCTTCTTGCTTTCCCTGCTTGGACCTGCTCAGATCATACCACTTGTGCGACAGAAAGTGAATCCAGCAAGACCAAGTGCCATTCCTGCTAGGGTTGTTTTTGTCCCAACAATATCTGAACTGCACGACAGCAGTCAAGCTTTATATTTAGCTCCATTGAAGGCTATACGTAGACGTAATGGAAGAATTCAAAATATGGGACCAGTGCTGACCCCTTATCAGTGGGGTTTTTTGTTTTTTGTTTGTTGTTTTGTTTTGAAAATACAAGATGACTCAAAATGTAGCAATGTACAACCATGTCATCCACCCCGATTACTCAGAGCAGTTTGTGTTTAGCGTACAATGGGCTTGTTTCTGATCTTGCTTGCACAGGACTCTATTGACTTCCACAGTTACTTACAGTGGTCTAAATCAAGAGCACTAGGGGAATTCACACCCACTGCTCTGTGTGTGTGTGTGTGTGTGTGTGTGTGTGTGTGTGTGTGTGTGTAAAAACATCTAAGGTCCTAAATTAACAGAAACCATATTCAAAGCGGTTACAGAACCTTGTTTAAAAAAAAAAAAGTTTCTAGACAAGGGTAAAACAAACACAGGGTAAAATCTTAATCTTGTTTGGCTTGAGTGATCTGGAAGTTGCCATTCTGTACACTGGTCAGGTTTACTCTGTCAGTTAAATCTGGTCCTCATCCCTTCGTATTGGGAAGTTTCTGGTCCCAAGATGGTTGTGTCCTCAGACTGCTTGGCTACGTTTTTAACCTTATGTGAGAGGGAATGATGATAACGAATGATATGTGCATCCATTGTGCCTTCCAACTAAAAGTGTCTAAGGAATGTACAATTATTAATGAATTAATAATAATACCTATGACTTATCTAGTGCTTGTCAGCAGATCTCGAGAGCTTTACAAAGGAGGTCAGCATCATTATCCCCATTGTACAGATGGGGAAAGTGAGGCACAGAGGGGGAAGTGACTTGACTTGTCCATGGTTACCTAGCAGGTCAATGGCAGAGCCAGCACTAGAACCCAGTGCTCTACCTACTAGGCCAGGCTGCCTCTCATTCACACACCGCTCTCTTTGTGACAGGACAATATTAACCTTTCTGTGTCGCTGTTTTGGGGATTTAGGCGGAGCATTGGCCTTGTACTGCTGTAACCCACTGGTGAATGTGTGTTACAGGTCCTCCCAGGTGCTCGATCCACAGAGGAGAGGAGTCTGTTACACTCCAAGCTAAGGACCCTTCACTGCAGCTCAAGCTGTAGCAGCTCATGTTTTTAGCTCTGGAGGTCCCTGGTTTAATCCCCTATGTGTCAGCCAAGAGGGCGCCCATCATGCTGGAGTGCTGCACTTCCCCCAGTGCCTCACCGATCTAGAATTCACTCCATGGTGATAATTCCCCATAGAACATCCATTGCATTGGACCAAAATAGAATTGCCCAACTTGGTCTGTTGAATATATTTTTCTCTGGTCGTATGAGTCAGATATGGCATTTTGAATGGACACACCTAGGCGTTGACAGGCATGATTAGCATTTTGCAAGTACGTCGGGGGCTGTATGTCTCGGGGAAAACTGACAAGTGTACAACAGAAACGAGAGGGGAGACTGACAGTGCTTTAATTCGGTTCTAAATATCGCGCCACAAGCTGAGCGAACCTCCTGTTGAACAAGTTCTGTGAGAGGCAAAGATTTTTACGTTTTGCCGCGAAACAACCCCCGTGACGATTGCCCGTGTCCCCCTCATTTTCAGCTGGCAGGCAGCAAAGTTACATTTCCAACCATCCTCTTAAGTGGGCAACTAAATAAAATAAACTGCAATAAATGCATCTCATATCCTCAGGCTGCAGAAAAAAGCTGAGCTGAACTTCAGAGAACAAATTCAGACAAGAATTTATAAATTCGGGGGAGGAGAAATGTATAGCTCAAGCTGTATAACTGGTATTAGTGTCCTCATTAAAGGCAAGGTCTAATTCTCCTCTTGGACAAGCATAAATCAGAAGTAATTCCACTGGAACTAGCAGGCCCCATTGTCGATTTCAGCCAAGCTCTGAAATGGAAATGGGATTTGCCTTTAGGATTATAGCCGAGGAAGAGAGATTTTTGGCACTGGCAACCTGCCAGGTTTAGGTTTAGCTGGGCGTGCACAAAACCAAACAGGTGAAGCCCTCAGGCAGACTTCTGCAACTTGCGTCACATGTAGCAGGAGGGAGGGTTGGCAGCTGGGGACTGGGCACTTGCCATCACTGTGGAGGGGTTTGTCAGGAGGGCTTTAGTAGCATAGAGGGGATGGTCATCCAGGGGGTAGGGGGAAGGGGCTGGGGTTGTAGGTGCAGCCCGGGTGGGTCTCCCAAAAGCATGCAGGGCCTTTGGTTGCTGAATCCCTGACACATGCACAAGACCAGCCCAGGTGACTCTTGATGTTCGGCATGTGGTATGTTTGAAATGGTAGAAATCCTGCTCCAGGAAAGGCTAACCCTTTTCTCGCTGGACTTGAAGGAAGTGAGGGTAGCACCGACCACTGTGTACCCTGCAGCTCTTGCTCTTTCTAGTGGAGATGGCCTCTCTTGCCTGCATAGGCTTACAAGACAGCAGTGTGATGAAACGGAAAAGGTCTGGCTGGTTCTTCCAGTGTCTTTCCCTGTGATCAGATTTTCTTTAATGGACTTTTAAATGCCCACTAGATGGCGCAATTTCTCTTTCAGCAACATCAGGTCTGGCATAGGACAACTTTACTTCTGGTGTAATGGGAAAAAGTTCATGAAACTACCTGACCCCAAACATGGGGGTGAGGGTGGGCAGGGGGAGTAGCTGCAAAAACATTTTGATTAGTGAGGGGGTGGGGGCAATGACATTCCCCCATTTCCCCTACTCCCATTTTTAAAAGCTTCTGGAAAATGATTTCTACAGGTTTGGGGGGGATTAGAAAAGTTATTCGGGGGGACGAGTCAGAGAAGGGAGAGGCATGAGGAAAGGGGTCTTTTCCAAAGCCCAGCTGTCTTGTTTTTGTATTAGGAAGGAGGAAGGGGAAAAACTAGGCAGAGACCAGGTCCAATTTTGCAGCCCTCCCTTAGCTCCATATCCATTGGAGCCAATGGCACATTCAGGCTGACAGAAGGCTTATAACTGTGGTGGGCAAATTGACTTGGACTTCGGGTTTGGCTAAACACCCAAAAGTTCTCTGCTGCAAGCCCTGGCTTCCAGGGGCTCCTCAGGTTGAGTGCTTGGTGTGTTATCCAGAGGATGTACGAAACCAAAGCCCAGTAAATACAGCAGGCCAGGCTCAAAGCTGGGTACTGATGGGCCCAGACACAACCCCCTGATGTAAACACCCCACTTTTGGGAGGCATCTGGATCCAGAACAGAATGTAATAGCTGGGACTTCATCTTGAGTGGGCTGGTCCGAACCCCCAGATCCCATCACCCAGGCGGCTAAATCTGAACTTTTGCAGCTCAGACTAGGGTGACCAGATAGCAAGTGTGAAAAATCGGGAGACGGGGTGAGGGGCAATAGGTGCATATGTTATTTGTTGTTTTATACAACAAAGCCCGAAATTTCGGACTGTCCCTATAAAATCGGGACATCTGATCACCTGAGCTCAGACCCATCTTTAATTTGTGGCAAGGAGAGGGTCAACATGTAGGACTCAATTAAGAGCCATTTGATGGTTCACACTGCAGTCAAACCGTACTTGGTGAGGGTTTGGGTCACTTTATTAGAACAGCATTTGTTTCCCATTGGAGCAGCACTCTGCGCTTCTGGCTGTGACTGCAAGCAGAACATCCCAATGGCAAGTTTGCCTGAACCAACATATCACCCAACACTGGTTGGGACCTGTGTATGTCATGGTCCAGCTGTAGATAAAAGCCGATTTGGAATCCAGAGACTTGTGGTCTGTATCCAGTTCTGACCTCTTATGTGACCGTTGGCAAGTCACTTTCCCTCTCTGTGCCTCAGTTTCCCCATTGGTACAATGTGGATAATGATTCTTGATCACTTGTGAAGCACTTTGAGATCTACTAATAAGTGCTGTAGTTCTGTAATTAGAACCATTTCCCAGAAAATGGCACTTGCCTCCTTTGTAAAGCACTTTGAGATCTGCTGATGAAGTGCACTAAGTAAGAGCTATATATTGTTATAAGTACCAAACATTATGAATTGAATGAGCTGGGTTCCTGTGTAGAAAATACTTGTTATCTTGTTTGTAATTGAAGATTGTATCATAATGAGCCAGGGACGGAATTGAGATTGCACGAACAACCTGAATTCTAGCAATCCCTAATATTTGAGTGCTTGACTTTGCAACCTCAATGTTGTTTTAAGTGTGTGTGTGTGTGTGTGTGTGTGTGTGTAATTCTTGTGTTAGATAAAGTAATTTAGTATATGTGTAATTGTTTTTTTTTTTTTTACAGGGTGAAGCAGCACAATTTGTTTCCCTAGTCTGGGCATGATGTTCCCTAGGCTGGTGTTTAACAGCTTGAAAGCACTTTGGTGCATGTACAAAAGTTTTAGAGTAAATCGTACGTCTCCGACGATGGCTAATTAGTAAGCACCAGGGATTTACAGTGGTGGTAAGGGCTGCTTAGGAAGAGCCTTTGTACCTGATAGCCATCTGCAGATTTGCTGTAAATGAAAACCTTGGGACTCTGGAGGCAGCACATCTGCTGAGCAGATGAGCTCCCCAAACACAGAGTGGTTTTGTGAAAGCAGTGGCAGAACAGCTCTGCCAGGTTTGTATTGGGATGCCTGTTTGCCATCCTTACCGAAAGCAAACTCAGCAGAAAAATAACACCAAGTCCCTGGAGCCCAAACGCCTCTGATGAAGTGTTGAACCAGGATGTGCCTCTGTTTATCTGCCTCTCTCTCATTTCTATAGGACAGAAGCATTTTCCTTTTGTTGTAGTTCATGGTCTCCTTGAGGGATGCTTTGCTTCCTCTGCTCATGTGAGTTACAGAATGGATCTCTGGGGTGTAACTTGCACAGAATCCTTAGTCATGGTTACCCAGTTCACAATGGGAGATTTGTCTCATGCACAGCTGG
>NW_020664582.1:2872180-2880871 GCF_002925995.2 Terrapene triunguis | reverse complement strand
ATCAGCGTCGCCTAATCCAAAGGCATTTTCTATAAGTATGATCCTCTAGATGTAATAACACTGAATTATACTGTTATTGGCAAGATCTGATAGTTTGCGTAGATAAGTGTTTTTTTCCTTCACACTGGAAACCAAAGTTGAGAATAATTTGATTAATGTGAGTCCAGCAGCCCCTGGAATTGTCTCTGTGCATGGTTTTAGCATGACCATTCCCCAGTCAATGGGCAACTCATGCTGAGATAGTATAGGGAGCATGTCTCCTCGCATACTGCACACCTGATGATGATGGAATGGACCTTGCTGCAGCCCATCCAACAGCACATGAGTCGCATCTCTGCTCCCAGGACACGCTTTCACCCTGATCCTTCCTCTCTTTGCACCATCACTGCTGTGCTTGTCATCTGCCTCCTCATCCCCACCCTCCTCTGCACTTGCTTCTCCCCTCCTCTCTGTTAGTACAGAGGGAAAGATTTGCTCCCGGTCATGTGAGCTCTCCAGAACAGAGCTCCTTCTTTCCCCTCCTTAGTCCCTCCCCATCTTGATCACTATTGAGGACTCCGCTCCTCTCTCCCATCTCCATTTTGCACCTGGCTCTGAACATCTCGGACAGGCTGCTGGACTGGATCGGTCTGATTCCTATGGTAATTCGCATCAAAGGAAGTGTGTGGTTTCCTACATTGCTTATTTTCCTCAGGCAACCCAAATCCAGCAATAAAGGCAAAGGAATAGATTTCTGCTTTTAATTTAACGTATTGAACGAGCTTATTCTTCCAGTTCAGAATAACTTGTAGCACCTGTAGGTCCTTGTCTGTTCCCAGGGCTGTCAAGCGTGTGTTCTTCCCCTTTGGTCCCCACTTAGTTATGGTTAATGTTGTTGTTTCTGCCAGCTGGTGCTCAGACACTAGAAGGGGCTTAACTGTTGGAGTCTCCCATCCTGGGCCTGCGTCCTGCAAACAGCTGTGACCAAGCCTCAGACAAGGACCGCTGTGGTCCATAGGCAAAAGGGAAGTCTCTGGCTTACCTGGGGAATACAGGCTAGGTCTTCTGAACCCCTGTCCTGTAAATCAGTCTAGCTCCATTGAAGTCACTGAAGCTCTGACAACTTACAACAGCAAAGACCCTGGCCCTTCCTCTTGAATTGTCATTCACTAAGGAGCCTTCCTTCTTGAGGACACCATGGGAGTTTTCATAATAGCAGGGGTGTTAATCTTTGTTTTACTTGCCAATTTGGGTAACTAGCACTTCCCTTAAATTCACCCTGCAATTTCTACAGGATGCAGAGTTGGCTGGCGTTGGTTTTTCACTTCATGTTCTAATCTGGTGTGTGCTGTCACTCTGCCCTGTTGAATCGCTATCACATTCCAGCCCCACTCCATTTTCATTTAGGAGCAGAAGCAGTTCCGCCTCTTGCTCGTTTTAGGATCCTGGGGGAAGATGGCTATTAAATGAATGTAAAGTAGGTCGGGCCCCATTCAGTCACGTACATCCTTTGGACATCAATGGGGTTGTATAGGGCAACCAAGGACAGAATGTGGCTCAGAGGATATTAGTTCATCGGGGTTTTTTTTTGGGTCTGAGAAAGGAATCCACCTTATCAAGGATTCATTCTAGGATTTGGTATCTCCCCAGCTATCTGAGGTTTAAAGACAATTCCTTCTATGGTTGCACTTAGCCTCTAATTGACACATTGTTTTCTAGGCTGTAGACTAAACTATCTGGAAATATAGACAGCTAGCAAGGCACAGATGTGGTGCTGCTGTTGCTGCAGATTGGGGTCTTATCTCAGATATGTGTGAAGAGAGATTTAAGTGGGAACAGGAGACAGAGATTAAATCCTTAAATGAGTATTGAAATGTGCTGGAGCAACGCCACGGCTTCTCCTGAGACTTGGGTAAATAGATTTGGGCAGTGTAGGATGTCTACTTGGCCCTGCACTCTCGAGAGATGATGATTATTTCTTTTTTAAAAGGAAAGGCGCCAGATACAGTAGAGAACAGGTACAATAGGGGCAGCAGCATTGCCAATTTAACTCCCCATCAGTTCTGACGTGGTAAATACCAAAGTGGGGAAGTGAGATCTGTCTTACAGAGGAACGTATGTCTGGCTTCAAATGCACTGCTCCCACGTCAAGTTGAAGATGTTAGAGTTCTAGAGTGGAAGTATTTGAATTGCTTGAGTTTTGTAACTCACATTTCCCATTGAGGATTTGTATCCGAAGCCTTGAGAGTAGTGGGCTTGGCAGCTGATGATGTAGTCTTGGGCAAGACATTGTGAAGGTAACATCATGGGTATAAGTTGCTTGCGCCTCATAAGTGTGGACTGTTGCTGGAATAGGCTGGCCATTCTCCATGATACTGCGATGTTCAGTACAGAAGTCTAAGCATTGTAATGTATGGAAATGAACAGACACTTTGTGTCACTTCGAATGTTTTATTAAAATGACTGATGCTTTCAAAAAGAGTTCAGCTTTAGTGATGATGTGAGTATTGCTGGGGGGAGATGGTTTTTCCATTGCATGAAAATTTTCAAGATTTCAAATATTTTCCCATTTCACATTGGGGGGAGGGGGGGGAACCCAAGAGCTTTTGAAAATTTTTATGAGAAAAATGGAGAGCGAGAGAAAGAGAGACCCATCCCAGAATAACCAGGACATTCACCTGGTATACGGGAGACCCAGAAAGAGCAGGGACTTAATCTAGGTCTTCCATGTACCAAGTGAGTGCCCTAACCACTGGGCAATAGGGTATTTTGGGATGGGTTTCAATATAGATATTTTCCAACGAAATAACATTTCATCAGAAAATTCGTCATCAGCTGTAGTCATGAGGGCCAGCGGAGAAGGGACTTCCCTGGGGGACCGAGGTGGGGGTAGTGGGTTATGTAAACGATGTGGAACTAAAAGACCTGGGTAACAGGTTCTACTCAGAAAGGTGTTCCGGAAAGGGTCTTGCCCAAACAAACAGGGAGACATGGGGTGCTACTGGAAAACAAACAATAATCCTTCCTTCAGCTGTAACTGGTCCATTGTCTAACCTTAAGCAAATGACTTAACCTCTCCAGGCCTCACTTTCCCCATCTGTAAAATCTGGCTAATGGCACCCACTATTTGTAAACTGCTGTTAGATCTGCAGAGGAAGTGCATTATAGGTTCTAAGTAGTATTGTTAATTATTCCGTAGTGTACTGTAGCGTAATGTAAAATGGGCGCACAACAGAGAAGAGCAGATAACCTGATTATTTTGCAGATACGACTGTCTTCATCTGCAAGTTTGCAAAGCCCAAACTGGATAGTCTGGAGCAGTACTATTTGTGCTAACATAAGGTATTGCTGGACTGATAAGTTGTCACTATTAAAGTCCTCATTCACCAGTGGTTATCCTATAGTGGTATCTGAGATATCGCCATTCTTGCTTATTGAAAATATAGGGGGAGATTGTATTGTCTCATATCATTAATATAGCCAAATTTGACATTTTTATGGCGCTTTCTGAACTCACACTTGTGGGAAGGGAATGTTCCGTTTTTCCTTTGTTCTTTTAAATGTGCATTTTGTTTATACCCTGATAACGTTTAACGTTTTTGTGCTTGGAATTTTTTGAGTATGTTCTCTCAGTGCGGAGTAATTCCCATGACCATTAGTGGGTGTTACATACACAGAAATCCCCATTCATTGATGAGAGAACCGTTGCCAGTACTGAAGTGGTATTTGACATCTCAATATTTCTACGTGAATTTTCTAAGTTTAAAGGGTTTGGGTTGGGTGATTTACTTGTTTGACATGAGTGGGAATGCCTTTCAGAATATATTTTATAGGAACGGTGATCCTAAAAAAGCTCAGTGGTTAGGTGTGCTCTGGGGCACTTACTTTCACCCTGCCACTTGAATACTGATAGTTTTCTGACTGTATAGTCTGGGCCAGAAACTTCACCTGGTATAAATCAACAAAGCTCCATTGACTTAGGTGGAGTTATGATAATTGATACCAGCTGAAATCTGGACCTGGAAGTGTGTGAAAGTGAAAGGTGCCATGTTGACAGTCTTCTAGCCACAGAGATTTGGGCAATGTGCATGCCACTAATGTGCTTACTTCTGACCTAGAGAGACCGTTTCTGGTTAGTTCAGTCTTGGCACCCGCTCTGTAGCCACATGGTTTTAAAGCCCTGGCCTGAGCTTATTTCATTTCCATCAACCTTTTGCTCGTTATTGTCCATTGTCCAGAAATACCTAGTGGGGATGTGGAGTGGGATTCCTATCTCCAAATTCTGCCAGGGTTATGGCAGATAAGCGGCGCTGCTGTGCTGTATTATTTCATTTTGGACCCATAAGCCTCTGGCTACTCTCCCCACTCCTCATCAATGCACAGAGCTCAGAGGAAGGGTAAAAATTCATTGACAAACCCTCCACAGCTGTAACAGTAACATAATATCAGAGCTGAGCACATCAGGCAACTGCCCAAGGGGTTGTGTTGGCTGAGGTGCAGCCTTACTTTATTCTTGCCCCATTCCAAGAGAAATTCCTGGAGCTGCAATAAATTTTGCCGAAGCCCTGTTTAAGGAGGATGCTCAGTGTTTTTTTAAGACATGAGGATTTCAGTAATGAAGCAACTGTAACCTTGGAACAGATCTCTCATATGACCACTCATGCAGTGTCCATTGGGATGCTGTTCCTAGACAGTGCTCTGTCATAAATCGGAGGAAGTATTTGCTCTGAGAAAATGCTGATGTTTAAACTAGCGAGTAAGGGCCAGATTCTCAGCTAATGTAAATGGGCATAACTGTATTATTGGTGTGGTAGTAGCACCCAGGAGCCACAGTGATGGATGAGGACCCAGTTAGGCAAACGCAGAACAAAAAAAGAGGGTCTCGGCCCCAAAGAACGTGCAGTGTAAGTAACCAAGGGAACTATGCCCATTTACACCAGTTGGAGTTTTGGCCCTATATCTATACAATTGAATTAAAGAAAGCAAGATGGCTTGCATGTTAAAACAGATTTGTTATAATCTAAGACAGTGGTTCCCAAACTTTAACAACCCGTGAACCCCTTTCACTAAAATGTCAAGTCTCGCAAACCCCCTCCTAAAAATGAATATTTCCAGGGATTTTCTCCTTTACCTGAGTAGAAATTAGAAAAGCAGTGATCTCGGAAATATAACATTGGTTTTTAGGACATGCTGATTACACACTATGTATTATTAATTATTATTTATCATGACAGTATTTTTATTACATTATGAAAACGGCAACACTCTTCCAAGATCTCACTTTCGTCTCTTGTATCACTTTGAATAAGCCTGTTATAATAAAAGGCTCGTAGGCTTCATCAAGGAGTAGCAGACGTGAAACAGCATGAAGGGATTTAAGAAGCCAACTCAGAGTTCCTCCTACACAAGCATTCAGGTCTTGAACAGTCCAGGCAAACAACGCACATTACAACAAAGCTTAAACTTATTATTCATAATAATTTTAAGAACAACACTAGCTGCCTAGTTAATTTTAAAAACAGCAAAAAATATCCACCTCCCTTTGCATTTCTTATAAGGAGTCTTGAAGTTTAAATCGGTGTGATCGATCTGCTTGCTTTGATCTGTTTAGCTCTTGGAAGTCCAGGGGCTCCGGGCTGCTGGCCCCAGTGTCTCTAGGCACAGCTCTGTCCGCCATTAGGGAATTTTTTCCCGAGAACCCCCTGTAACATTTTGCGAACCCCCAGGGGTTCACGAACTCCAGTTTGGGAACCACTGATCTAAGATGATTGACTGTGCTCCCTTGTTCTTCATGACTCGGATGAAATCATAGTACCTCAGGAGTACCTTAAACACAGATCAGAGATAATGCCGGGAATCATAGACCGAGGATTTGTCTACATGGAGAAATAGCCTGGAATAGCTACTGCAGAATAGCTGTTCCATGCTAGCTCCCCGTGTGCACACCCTTATTCTGCACTGAGAGTGTCCACATGGAGCTCTAGAGCACTTTAAATTTACACCCTCACTTAGTTTGCAATAGCTTCGGCATCTCAATAGGCCTGATTCATTACTGCTGTACCTCTGTTGCCTTATGTCTTAGTTTACTGGGGAGTCCATTGACTTCGTGGAGAAGGGCCCCAGGAATGAGACGGAGTCTGAACTGAGACCACTGTCTCTTGTGTACATTTTAGTTTCTTCTCTGAGGGTGCATGGACACAACTGAATACTTCTCATAACTGGGAGCATTTTGCAGAGTGAATAGGACAGAGCATTGTCCTGGCTTTTACAATGGGGTTGAGGAAACGGACAAAGCTGTTCACAGGTGTCTGGGGAAGACGGTTTGGGAAGTAGGTACTTTATGGCAGCGCTGAGTACTGTTGTATTAAAATCTGAAGATGAGATTGTCAAGGGCAGCTAGGTGTCTCACACCCAGTGAAAATTAGTGGAAGAGAGGCCCCCTTCTCTCATCCGTGTCTCACCCTGAATCTCAAGAGACTTACACCTCCCCCTGGGTCCTTCTCAGGGCAGCCAGGGTTTTGAACTGGCAACATTACATTATGCCTTTTTAGCTGCTGCTGAAAACTGGCCCTGAGCACACACCGGTGCCTCCCCGCCTTTCTGGAGTCACCCACCAGCCTCCACTGACGTTTACTTTGCCGTAAGCCATATCTGCAGTGCCCTGGGGAAATCCGGCACTTCGGAACAGCCAAGTCTACCCCCAGACATTTCATTCCCTGGTTTGACACTGGGTGCTGGGTGCATTGCTGGGACAGCACTTTGGGAGATGAGGGAGGGAATTGTGTGTACATAGTGATGCAGTGCAGGCATGTCCAATAAAGTTTATAGCTCTGTCCCCTTCCTCTTCTGGTACAGAACAGAAGCCAACATAATAGGCCACCAACAGCAGTGGAGCCAAGAGACAATTGATTCCTTGGATGGCTAGAACCCACGCCATATAGGAATGCTGCAATATTAATGGCCACTGTGATGATGAGAAGGAATTGGGATAGAGGTCAGCTAAGGGCAAATAGATTTGAAGAATTATGAGGACAAGTGACTATGTGGCCGATTCTGAAATGCCTGTAGCCTTGGAGCAATTGAGTCAGGTAGCCTCAGGAACTGTGAATTACAATAATCCGTCTTCTAGATGCCACACTTTGCATTGTATGGACAAGGTTCGCAGCATCTGGTACAGAAAGACAGGGCTGAATCCTTACCAGGAGTCTGAAGATGACAGAAGAAAAACCTCAGTGATGTTTTGAATGTGAAGCTCAAATGGCCAGCTCGGGAAACGAACGGAGCATCAAAGCTGGTGTTGGGCGCAGACTTTGGTTACAGTTAAATCCATCAAAAATATTAACCACTGCAGTAGACAATAGTATTATGTAGTTCAGCTCTGTGACAGTTACAGATGGGTGGACCTCGTTGGAACCTTGCAACAAACCTGCAAACTACATTTGGGGGGGGTAGGGGGAAGGGGTGTAAAAATTCTTTTGAATTCCCAGACTTCCTCCTTCCCACCAGTAACGTAAACCATTATTTTCCCCACGAGTCATTCGACTGATTTTTCCCCCCAGCTACAGGGAAGCCTGTTCTATGTGTCATGGAGGAAGAATCCTCAAAGCTAGACTGTGTTCACCTTATGTAGAAAGATAAGGCGGGTGAGGTAATATCTTTTATTGGACCAACTTCTGTTGGTGAGAGAGACAAGCTTTTGAGCCACACGGAGCTCTTCTTCAGGTCTGGGAAAGGAATTCTGAGCATCACCGCTAAATGCAAGGCGGAACAGATTGTTTAGCATAAGTAGTTAGCTTGTCTCTCTCACCAACCTCATGTTGATTCCTAAATAACTAGGGAAGTTCTAGAGAACTGGAAAAAAGCCAACGTTGTTCTGAAATCCTTGGATGGACAGTGCAATAGAAGGGAAAAGCATGCTAGGGACATGATAAATTAGAACAATAATACATTGTCCCAAGGAAAGAGGCAAGCTAACAGCTTCTAGATTCAACATTTGTAATGTGCTACTATACAAGGGACCCTCAAGTGATACACAGCCAGCAACTTCCTTTTTGGAAGGCTGTGTGTGTCACCTCTGCATCGCATCTTCACATTCAGTGGTCTAGGGAACATGACTCCAAAATTATCCAAGGCCTGTTTTTCTCAGCCCAGCAGCCCAAAGCAGTAAGGCCCAGATTTTTTTTTTTTTTTTTAATTTATTCACTTGCCTAATAGGATTTTCAAAAGGACATAGGCACCTAGTTCCCATTGGGTGTTAGGCATCTAGGTGCTTCTGGAAATCCTAATAGGTGTCTAAATACCTTTAAACATCTGGGCCTAAGTCATAAAAACAAAGAAACTTGCCCAGAATAACAAAACCCCCACACCCCTGCAGCTACTCAGGTGCATGTGGAAAGAGGTGAAGCAGTATCCTGCTTTGTTCCAGCCCGCCACAGCCCCTGGTGCAAATCAAGAATATTCTTTGTGCACTTTTTTTCCCTGCTTGGAAAAATCTTGCTCTGTTAACAAATCTGGACTTTCCTGTTTAAAAACGGCATCTATTCCTGTGCAAGTATTTTGGCTAGTCTCCATTGACACTTCTGTTTATCAAACGCAGGATTTCTGTAAACTGTTTGCATTTTTTTAAAAGTAATTCAGTAAAAGCAGAATCTGCTTAGAAAAGGGTTGTGTGTGTGTGTGTGTGTGTGTGTGTGTGTGTGTGTGTGTGTGTGT